>NC_089769.1:26321967-26534467 GCF_040412425.1 Macrobrachium rosenbergii
CATTTCCTTAATCGTATTATTATTCTTACAGCAGTTGCATCACACACACACACACACACACACACGGATTCTTTAAGAAATTTCACCCCATTAAAAATAGTTATAAAAAATCTTCAGTACTGAATTAGTACTGTAATTGTTTATTTTAGGAAAATGTCTGACCATTCATTTCGTTCTAGTAAGATTCTACATACAGTAAAATTAGTGATTCTCGATATGAAGGTTCTTATACATAATGGATACTTCAGAAGGAGTTAATATCGCAATACAGTATCTCTGAAGCCGGCAAAAACAAATATATATAGCAAAACATATACTGTGCAACAGTAATGTGGTCAGATAAGTAAACAAATCACAACCGTGCGGTAGAATAGGCAAGTTTACACTTATCAGGAATAGAAACTTCAGGTTAACAAAATGATATGTAATCATCAGTTCTAATAAAAACAAACATTCATTTTAAGATTTTATAAACTATTTCATTGTTTAGTGCGCGCCATAAAAGATTTTTTTCTGAGTCATACCGGTGGAGGAGAGAGAGAGAGAGAGAGAGAGAGAGAGAGAGAGAGTGGGGTTAGGTAGGGGCTCCCTGTCACAGACACCATATCGGGCCTGTCACTGTGTCGACTGAAATGTCGACAGAGTAGACTGTCGGGCATTGAGTTTCCTCGAACTCGAACCGTCGACCTTCCTCCCAGAAAACCACACAGAACGCAGTCGCTCACTCCACAAATTGGGAATTTTGACTACATGGGGAAATTGCATTTTTGGGGAATTTTTGGTGGAAACTTGGGGATATTGTATGAAATTCCTTAATATATATGAACTTCATTATTTCTATGTCTAGAATGAACAAGGAAATGTAAAAAAACTTTTTTTCTGTATATTTTACAACAGTGGTTTTCATTATCGGCTCTCAGCCTATCACAATGAAGATAACAAACTCAGCAATGCATTGTTTACAGTCTTCCTGTACGAATCCTGAGTGAGTCACAAAGTCTGCTAGCCACGTGTCGATATCCTATTCCCATTCCCATCTGGTGAGTTCATATTCATATTTGAATCTTAATGAGCAAAGTTTACCCTCAGTGTCTCACAATAAATATAATGTACACTTGTTGTTGTTAAGCTGGTCACACTCAGCAAACTAAGCTCTCAGGAGGACGTTGTTGTAGCAATAATAGGTTAGGTATAGTTAATCATGACAATTCATGGAACAACCTAGACCTAGGCTGTGTGTAGAAAGATTGTGTGATTTTGCCAGGTTGAAATGAATGATCTAAATGTGCAGTGTTATAGGATATTGCTTTGAGCAGTGTATGTGCGTAGTTTATCCATTTTTTTTTTTTTTTTTTGGTAATACTTTAGTTAGAGACGCTTTGTAGAGAAAAAAAAAAGGTTGCATTAAAAGCCATGTTGGTTCAAGTTGATGCAATGAACACTACATTTGAGAGTGCTATAGCCTAACTTTAATGTACATATAGGGTGTCCATATTTTTTCTAAGAGATTTGGAACTTGGAAGGCTATCTTTTACATTGTTTCTTATTCTTTAATCATAGGTTAATGAGGAGATCTATCTGGCTGTACGTCGACTATTAGGTGTTGTGATAATAGCAACTACCACTACCAGTGGCACTACTGTTGATCTAAATTCCTCATCTAGTGATGAGGGCACTAAACCTGCCCCAAAGAAACCTAAACATGAAGTCAGAAAATTTCGCTCTGAGTGGATAAGACAGAAAGAATTTAAATGTTGGTTGACAGCACCAACAAAATACAGTAAAGAATCTAGGTGTTCAACATGCAACAAACCCGTCCTAGTCATCGACCCTCTTTAGTCAAGCATAGTCAGTCTCAGACACATATTAACAACATGAAAGCCAAGCAAAGCAGTATTTCAGTTAAGGATATTTTCAGTACGCAACCCAACCCAGGAATTTATAAGGAAAACACTGAATTGCAGGTATCAGCTTTCATAACTGAACACAATCTCCCTTTCTCGCCGGCAGGTTCATTATTACGTCTAATTCAGTCACGAGCTCCAACAAACACAGCTGAAAAGACAGCTTTAGCACAGATTCGACTTAATGACACCAAGTGTGTCAATATAGTCAGACAAGGACTTGGACTTCATTTTGCAAAAAAGCTGATTATGAAACTTAGACATTCAAAATTCACCATAATACAAGATGAAACAACTGATGTTTCCACTGAAAAAACAACTTGGAATTGTAGTGACATACTTTGATGACGATGCTATGGATACCGTAACACAGTTTTGTTATCTTATCCCAGTTCACAGTTGTACAGCAGTGGGACTGTACAATGCAGTTAAGGGCATCCCTATGAATAATATAATTGGCTACTAATCGGATACTACCAATGTCATGTTTGGAGAAAAGGAAAGTGTAGTGTCTCTGTTGAGGACAGATCTTCCTCACCTAGTTGCAATAAGATGTAGTTGCCACATGACACACTTGTGTGCTTCCTATGCCTGTTTGAAAATGTCCATGTCTTTGGAGGACATGTTGCGAAATATCCATGCTCACTTTAGTCGGTCAAGCCAAAGAACTCATAGCTTGGAAGAATTGCAAACTTTCTGCAATGTTCCCATTCATAAGCTTCTAAGCCTATCACAAACACGTTGGCTGTCACTGCAAAGTGTAGTAAACAGGGTCTTAGAGCAATGGCCAGCTCTTTTGCTATATTTCACTGACCTAGTAGCAGAGAAGAAAGATCCATCGAATACCCTTACAACAATCTTGCAAGCATTAAAGAACAAATTCATGCAAGCTCAACTGGAATTTATGTTTCCAACTACGACGGTTGAATGCATTCAACACCTTGTTTAAGAGAAATGAGCCTGCTCTTCACCTTTTACGTGGAGAGGTTACCAAGCTCTTAAAAGATATACAGTGTGATTTTCTGAAAATAGATGTTGTAAGACATGGAAACTCTTCCAGTGTAGACATTCATGACCCAAAGAACCATGTAAACTCTGATCACATTTATGTTGGAGTGGCTGCAACGGCCACTCTTTTTGAGTGTAACAAGGCAGACCCCAATGGAACCAGGCAGGTTAGAGTAGTCTGCAGAAGCTTCATGGTGGAGCTGGTGTAGCAAATCCGGAAGAGGTTTAATGAAGTGCAGAGAGAGTGTTATAATCACCTTGATTTCCTAGTGCCAGCAAATGCTGTGAAATGTCACCCTTCCTCTTTAGCAGGACTGTATGAATCCTTCACATTCCTGAATGATGTAGCTAACCTTGATTTGGTAGATATGGAATGGCGGAAGCAGGCTATAGAAGAACCTTACATTCTGAATGCTAACCTCACTGATATCCAGTGTTGGCGAGAAAGATTAACTCAGAAGAACATTAATGGTGAGCTCAAGTATGGAAATCTGCGTAAAGTTATAGGGTGCATTTTTTCACTGCTATTTTCAAATGCACCAGTAAAAAGACTTTTTAATAGGCTTAAGCAAATCAAAAGTGATCAGAGAAATCGTCTAAAGAGAGAAAGTATTGTGGGTTGCTGCATGGAAAAGAAGGAATGGCCTCATTAGGAATTTCTTCTGATAAGATCAAATTTGTTCAAGACCATCCAGAATTGTTAAGACTGATGGAAGGAGTCAAGAGCAATGCCACAGATTTAGAAGCAAATGATATCATTGCTGAAAAACTGCTGGCATAATGATGTTCAAGGTATATTAATAGCCACAAAAAAAAGTTTTCAACAAAAGATCTACGCCATTAACTAAAGACAATTATGCAGTTTTTATTAATATACCTTGAACATCATTATGCCAGCAGTTTTTCAGCAATGATATCATGAGCTTCTAAATCTGTGGCATTACTCTTGACTCCTTTCATCAGTCTTAACAATTCTGGATGGTCTTGAACATTTATCTTATCAGAAGAAATCCCTAATGAGGCACTAAGATAGATCGATAGAGAGAGACTAAGAGACTTTATAGACTGACACTAAGAGAGAAAGAGAGACTTTAATGAGACTGAGAGACACCAAGAGGTTTTAAAGAGACTAATACTTTAAGAAACTTTAGAGACTGAGAGACACCAAGAGAGAGAGAGAGAGGCTAAGAGACACCAAGAGAGAGAGAGAGAGAGAGAGAGAGAGAGAGAGAGAGAGAGAGAGAGAGACTTTATAGAATGAGCCACTAAGAGAGAAAGAGAAACTTTAATGAGACTGAGAGACACAAAGATTTTAAAGAGACTGATGAATTAAGAAACTTTAGAGACAGAGAGAGAGACACTAAGAGAGACTGAGCGACACTAAGAAAGAGAGACTTTAAAGATACTGAGACACTAAGCGACCTTGCAGAGACTGAGAGACACTAAAAAGAGAGAGACTAAGAGACTTTATAGACAGAGACACTAAGAGAGGAAGAGAGACTTTAATGAGACTGAGAGAACTAAGAGATTTTAAAGAGACTGATACATTAAGAAATTTTAAAGACTGAGAGAGAGAGAGAGACACTGAGACTGAGAGACACTAAGACACAGAGGGAGAGAGAGACTAAGAGACTTTATAGACTGACACTAAGAGAGAAAGAGAGACTTTAATGAGACTGAGAGACACTAAGAGATTTTTAAAGAGACTGATACTTTAAGAAACTTTAGAGACTGAGAGACACTAAGAAAAAGAGACTTCAGAGAGACTAAGACACTAATCGAGCTTACAGAGACTGAGAGTTACTAAGAGAGAGAGAGAGACACTAAGAGAGAGAGAGAGAGACTAAGAGACTTTAGAGACTGAGAGACACTAAGAGAGAAAGAGAGACGTTAATGAGACTGAGAGACACTAAGAGATTTTAAAGAGACTGATACATTAAGAAACTTTAACCATTGTTGGTGTAACTTTTTACTCACGTCTTTCTTTTGAGAAACATCTAATGAAAGTGTCAATGAAGTTAGGATTTGCAAGTAAGACCTCATATAACCATAACAGTGATAAAATCATTGCAACCCGTTTCATGTCATTTGTCTTTCCTTGACTGGAATACTGTTTCTACCAGAGATTTATCTCTTTTAGATAAGAGTGGTTCGTGGTGGTAGGTTTCTGTTTCCTAACACTGGCAGTTATGACTTAGACCATCAACGGACAGTCTCTTGCTTGTCAATGTTTCATAAGTTGTATTTTAGCAGAGATCGTTCACATACCAAATTTGCTGAACGGGACTAATATGCAGTAAATGTGCCTCACTGACGAACTTCTCAGTTCCAGAGGTCCTTTATTCCTCACACTGTTGGACTGTGGAACAGTCTCCCTGAGGATGTTGTGCAATTGGAACTTCAAAAGTTCAAGCTAAGATACAACACATTACTACCCTAAAACAATTCTTCTTGTATTTGAATAATTTACATACAATTTATCTATCTATTTTTTTTTTCTTTTTAATAACTGATCTCTTCTTCTGTATTTCCGGTTACCTTCTGTTGCTTCTCTCAGATGAACACTATATTCTTTGAAAGTTTGAATCTCACGTCAGTAGTCCCTATGGGCGTGTTCCATATGAATAAGGTTCATGAAAATGTTACTGGTGTCTTTTAGCAAAGGTAAGCATGACTGACACAATGCATCGCGTGGAATATATACTGGACTGGGTCTGTCAAAATAGTCAGTATTACCAATATTTCGGTCACATTCTGGAAGTGACCCTCCTACTTTCTAGGAACAAACAAAGGGATAGCATAAAATTAGTTGAAAAATTTGATATTTTGACCCTGGCTTCAAAGGATTCCCACAGTAAAGATTTTGACATCTTTGAAGTTCATAGACAGTTTGTACACAATCTTTACGAAGAAATTTAGAACATTTACTCTGTACACTATAGTTTTGTCACGGAGACTGAAATTTTACAACATATGATGTCGTGACCTTATGCCCTTAAGTTCCTTGTAACCGCCCAGAGTAAGAGTCTTTTAAGACGTCAATGAATCTGTTGTGCTGACACCCTCATTCAATTGTAAGCACAGTATGGGTGTATGGAAGCGTGTGTATGGTGAAATATCCCCACGCTGATAAGATTATTGATTTATTTTAATCTCTGTAATGAATATTCGAAGGAAGATGAAGATGACTTCAAAGGATACTAGCCATTTTTTTATTTATTATGCTAAATACCAAATAAATATACAACTTGCACACAGAACAATTCTAGGAAAGCGATTACAGGACTTCGTCATTTGCCAAATAAACAACATATAACAAAAATATCTTACCCATATCATTAAAATACATATCTTACTTTTGTATGCAAGTGGCATTATATATTCAATTAATCAATCATTTCCTGTGGCACCCACGGGGATGCATAGGGCCTCGATGAAACCACGCCACCACATTCTGTCCTGGGCTAACTCCTCAAGATCTCCCCAACACTCGTCTCCTGCTTCCCGCCTCATTGTCCTCAACCACGTCTCCTTTGGCCTACCTCTACCTCGTCTACCAAGGGCAACCCACCCTGGTGTATCTTGTACTATTCCCTGTCTTCTATACACATGGCCTAAGCACTTCCAGCTTGAAAATCTAACTTACTCATCGATCGGCTGTACCCCGTTACTTCTCTAATTCTGTTATTTGATATCCTATCTCTCCAGTTAATTATATTATTATCTATTCACCCTACAGTATATACAAAGACCGTCTCTCAGGGTGCGCCCACATCACAGTTAAACAAATCGTGAACAGGCGTGGCAGCTTATCTCGTTCATATCACAAACTGGTTGAAAAAAGGTCAAAAATAGCAAGTGGAGAACGAACCTTTGGCCAATGCTGGTTAATCCTATGAAGAACTGGTTAGAACTTCCAATAAGTCATTAACTTTATCGAACCTGTTTGAGATGCCCATGCGATAAGTACCGGCGGGTGTTTATGCCATCTTTTACCAAAGTGTGGACGTACCCTACAGCTCTTTGTTAACACTCAGAAACTACATGTTACTGATAAAAAGATTTTATTGTCATTCACTCTTGCAGGCGTCGGATTTGTCTGGCCGTCAGTATTTGCTCTCCCATGGAATAAATACAACGAGCCTACTAAATCAACTTCTTTAAATAAAGAGAGGGAATGGCGGTCAGTTAAGATCAAATCGGACTTATGCCAGCACCGGACTTGCTCGAAGACATTAAAGAGAAGAAGGAACCTGGGGTGGACCTCGGAGCTCGAACCACCCATCCAAGCCGTCGTCGGGAGCGGTGGTGTTATGCAGCAGGTATTGTCTGGTTGCAAACATCCCATTTACCGATTTCGGAACTTCTGAACTGCAGGAGAATAACTAGATAGGTGGCCACGTAACTAAAGATCTGGGGACAACGAAAAGATTATGATATTAGGTGGAAATCACATACTGTTTTATGTATTTAAACTATTTTATGTATGTCTACTTTAAGCATAAAATTTGATTTTATTATTGTCCCCATATATATATATATGTATATATATATATATATATATATATATATATATATATATATATATATATATATATATATATATATAGTATGGTAGTGCTAAATTTTGAAATGAATTTGTTTAATGGGTGTTAGAAACCTGTTAAGGTTGTTGGTGATGAGCATATCGACGTCCGGCCTTCTTTATATGAAAACCTTTAAAAAAATTATCTTTAATATTGGAAATTAAAAAACCATAGCTTTGCTTCATGTTCAATTAAAGAATATATATCAGAGGTAAATCTTTCAATCGTGCTTCCAGTAATTTCAAATTCAGTGCAGCCGATTCCCATCATCATAAGATGAGATCGAATGCACACAATGCTGTCAAGCACTTTAGTTGACATTTGATTACGGTAGTTGTTCTTTACACAAGTGACAAGACTGAAAATGCGCTCCACTGCTGCATTAGAGATAGGCGATGCGAGGCATGAGAGTGCATATAGCGCTAGTTCCCTGTAGGGGTGCTTTCCAGTACCATTTTCTTATTTGTATAATCCAGCCCAAAATGTTTGGGGATTACTTGGAATGCCTTGTCCAAAGATACTCTCCTCACTCCGTATGTGGAAGCACACCTTTCCATATTGTTACTCAATTACATTGGCATTTTCACTAAGTAAATGGGCAAAAGATAGATGTGAGAAAGGGTACCTCTCCATTTGTGATAAAACTTTCTTTGGATTCAGACCACTCCTGCATTTAAATGTATCCTTGTTTGCTGAGAGTTGCTTTTCAACTTCCTTACTTAGTTCCATGAGAAACGATTGGCATCTCTCCTTCAAAATTTGGACATCCGAACAAAATTCAGCGTCTGAATGATGTTCGCTGCAGCATCTAGCAAGTTTTCCCTGAAAATGTGCACCAATGCCAGTCACTGAGATGATAAGTTTATCTCCACGAAGGTTGAAAATTCTGAGAATTCTGGAATTCAGAGCTTTACTACGAATGTCTAAATCCTTAGACATTTTTTCGGGATCAGGATTGGCATTCTGAAAAAGGTTATTAATATTCTCAAATTCTAAAACAATTGGAGATAGAAAAGTGAAATACAAATAAACACTGACGTCTTTTAGCATACCAAAGATATTGCGTGCTTTATACCTCACATCCTGCGATCCTTCAAGAATTGCAGTCTTGAAATATGCCTTCATCTCACTTCAGTTCTGAACCAATCTCTTTATGACTCGTCCACAAACAAGCCACCTTGTGCCAGAAATCTTCAGGAAGGGCATGTGTGCCAGCTTCTTGTTGCTTTCCTCCTCCTCCTCCTCCTCCTCCTCCTCCTCCTCCTCCTCCTCCTCCTCCTCCTCCTCCTCCCTCAGCATTCATTTCTTGAAAGAGATTCTCGTAGGCATGGCGATGGAGGGTGCTGTTTGAAAACCAACCAGGTATTTCTGTTAGCAAAAAACCAAGAGATGATGGCAATACTTCAAAAGATTTTTGAACACAGTGTGCTAGAGAGTGAAAAACATATTTAATCAACACAGTTTGGGGATTCAGCTCTCACCCTAGGCCTAGACCATACACTGTTGTTTTCTTCTGCCATAACAGCAGCTCCATCACAACCAAGTCCAGTGTAGTCTGATAGAGGAAGTCCAAAATTAGCCAAACCATCTTTCATGATTTGGAAGAGGGCCTCACCAGTAGCATACACAACTGGATAAAAACCCATAAAGACTGTTTGAACTTTTCCAGAACATTCACTGAAGTAACGCAAACAAACTGCCAGTAGTTTGTCAATAGAAACTGAACTTATAACCTAATTGCACTTGGTTCGGTGAAGACGAAGTCCTGTAATGCGCTTCCTTTTTTTTTTTTTTTTTTTACAATCTCACCTAAGTGGTCAATAGGCAAGATAAGGCAAAGGCAGCATGTAGCGAGTGTTACTGTAACTCAAGCTCCGCCCATTTCAGCTCATCTGAAGTTTTTTGTTTCGTAACAAACTTTGTTACTGCTCTTGAGGTAGTAACAGATCCAGGGGCGTTTCTAGACATTTTGGGGCCCGGGGGGCACAGTCCCATTTGAGTCCCCTGTTATGGGGTGGGAGGCAAGCAAAGCGAGCCAAAGCAGCTGGGGGGTTGGGGGGGACGCTCTAAGCCCCCCGGGAAAATTTTTAGAATATGAGCAATGTAGTATCATTTTAAAGGCACTTGTAAATGCCAATTTCAGAAATTTTATTTCTTAAATTTCGCATTTTGCCCCCCCTCACTTTGGGGTCCGGGGGGCGATTTCAAACAGCGTCCCCGCCCATCCGCCCCCTCAGGAACGCCACTGAACAGATCCTGCAATTTTCATGTGCTGAGCTCCTTGCTCATGTTTCACAAGTGTCCTATGATGATTTTGCAGTCTTGCGGCATAATTTACAATAGGTGTTCCGGGAACCCTTTGATGAACTACTTTTAAACCTTGTAAATTCATCCTCCCAAGAACTGAGGTACTTTCTTCCATCCTCATAAGATTTCTTCATTCGCTTATATGAAGACGATTTCTTTTCTTTCTCAGGCGTCCTTGATTTGTCAGAGTTACCACTCATCGTTGAGAGGTGATAGGGGTTTAATCTACAGCACAACCTGCAAAACAATACTATGGAATGCAGAGAAACATGCAACAAGACCATGATCCCCACTATAATAAGAGTTAGAGACACTACTGCTGCCCAGAAACAATATAGAAATAACGATAATAATTTAATCTCTTCCTTGCTTACATATAGTACTTTATAAAAACATACTAACAATATATAGATGATTAATAAATTGAAATCAATATACAATATTTTGTCAGTAACTAAATCAGTTAGACACAGGCATAGGCCTACCTTCCATAAAAAAAGTCACACATAAAAATATAGAATATATGAAAAATCACAAGAAACAAGGGATAATAATATGCACAATATTTCATTGAAATATCTAAACTTATAAATTGGAAACGAAAATTATAGGCCCAGGCCATTTTCAAACCTGGAAATTAGCACTCACATTTCTGCCACCAACTATCCTAAACTGGATAACTATCATGCTTTCGGTTAGGTTATTCGATAAAGAATAAATGTGTGAGAACACTTGAACATTGCTAACTGATTTGCTAGCTCAAAATGAATTGGCATCTCCAGAAATCAGTGATAAAGAGAAAGAAGAACCATAAACCTTTTAATTAAGAATTGGAATTAATTTAAATTGTGCATTTGCCTTATGATACCCCCACCAAATTAAGACTATGCCAAGCAAGAACAAAACCATGTGACAAACTGTTAACTGCACTCGAATCTCGACTCTGTCCTAAATCCATTAAGACACAAACACGAAAGCATTTCAAGCATTCTCGGCTATATACTGAAATTTAGTTAACCTAATAAATGTAACTAATTCCATAATATTGGTTGGTTCCAAACTCTCAACTTTTTTTTTTTACCAGGAAGCTTGACATTTCACCAGATTTGGAAAATCTGGTGAAAATTTTCACCATCTGGCAACACTGCTTCGGTTGGTATGGAGCTCACGAGGCAAATAGGGGAGCTCATTCCTGCAAGCTTAATGAACAACACCTCTATTGTGCCTGTGAAATTCGAGTCACCCTGGGGTTCAGGGGATTGGTGGTCGGCACTGGATATATATAGGAGGTGGTGGATGCCGTTGGGTCGCACAGACTCCGAAGAATTGAAGTTATTCACCACAAACGCCCAACTGATACTTCAGACTTTCATTACTTCTTCGTCATTATCTGGGATCATCGATGTTTGGTTAATAGAACCTCATTCCGGATTATCATCTTCAGTTATTCATCTTTTCATCATCCTGATCATCCCTGGAAACGCCGTATTCCTCCATCGCTACACGAAGAAAGCTTGTTTTATGAGAGGAATATTTAATTCTGTTTTTAACCACTGTCAAAGATTCCCATTCTAATGAACTATCGCTTAAACAACCAATCACACTCATAACTTATTTCACCTTTCAGGTTTTTCTCCGATGTATAGTGAGGCGTCCTCTCTCCTTAGATATATATATATATATATATATATATATATATATATATATATATATATATATATATATATATATATATATGTTACAGTCAACACGCAGAATCAGTCATTACGGCGTAATGACTGAAATTTTCTGAAATTTCAGTCATCACGCCGCAATGCACTTAGGACATTTGATCCCCAGGAGCTAGTACTAAACACGGCGAAATATTTTTTGACACCCCAGGGACTAGTATTAAAACCCGGCGAAACAGTGTAGGTGACTCACTGTTTCACCGTGTTTAGTACTAGCTCCTGGGGGATCAAATGTCCCCTAAGTGCACTATGATGACTGAAATTTCAGTCATTATAGCGTAATGACTGATTACGCATGTTGACTGTAACATATATATATATATATATATATATATATATATATATATATATATATATATATATGTATATATATATATACTGTATATATATATATATATATATATATATATATATATATATATATATGTGTGTGTGTGTGTGTGTGTATAGATAGATAGATATGTATATCTATATATATATATATATATATATATATATATATATATATATGTATATATATAGATAGATAATAGATAGATATGTATATATATATATATATATATATATATATATATATATATATATATATATATATATATATATATATGGGTATTCATATGTTGTATTTTTCCTTTGCAATGTTTGATGGCACCTGTCCTACAATATTATTATTAAATACTGTATGACTATTTGATAGAATGTTAATTGTTACTATTATTCCATGTGAAGTTAACTAACATTATCATCGAGTCGTTTTGCCAGCGTTTGAACGCAAATTTTAACTCCATTATGATATCTCTTCGCCATTTTTATCTTAACAGTTAAGTGATATAATCTTTTATTTGCTAATTATATAGGAAGATGAGCTTATCAGTTTTTATATCATATTTAGTTGGGAATCGATGATTATTTCAAGCCTTTTCCTGTGGATTTAGGCCTTTGATTTGTCAATCAAAATAATTTATTACCCAAAACTTACTTCCGGCGTCGATGACTACTATTGGTGGGATGCTGATCAGTTAATCTGTCAGTAACTCAGTAAGAAAAATCATGAGACTGACTGAGGCTGATCCGTCGACGAACGGAACAGATATACTCAACTTTAGTAGCCTCCTCCTCCTTCTCTGTATCGAAGATAAGCTATTATTCCTATCAGTAATAACTACACAACACCATATATCCCCATGATCGTAATTTTTAGCAAAAACATATACCAATCTTTTTGCGTTCGTGGGCGTATGAGGAATGTATTTAAACTTGTTAGTGTCGAATAAATTGTTGTCAACCTCATGAACATTTTTCCTAAATGCCTAAGGAAAAAATTACTTATAAAATATTTCAGTACTTTGTCTTATTCAGCCTATTACCAGGACACATTAATGAGTTAATATAGAAAAGCGGGCCACATTAACAAAATCTCACAGCGCCTGACATGACTTGGACAAAAGACAATCTATTTTAGGTGGAAATATCGAGTCTAAGCAATGACGGTAATAGACACATATCGTCGAAAAAAGAGGCTTCGGCCCCTAACTGCGCCAACTTTGTAGCCCTTTACTTTAGATCCATTCCCACTTCCTTTCTTCAATCTTGCTGTCCACCTCTCTAGTTATTACTTCTTAGCGCAATGTGGGGTTTGCTCCCAATTAAACCTTTAGACCTTGTTCTCCATTTCCTTCAGTATCTGGATCTCTTCATATTGCTGATGAGCCATTTCAGCTCCCTCGTTTTCCTGTAATGGGCGCTGAAAGTGGCCACGTGCTGGGTTTGACAGCCTAAATTTCGTAAATCAACACAATTAGTCGTCACAGAAGCTAATTAGTAAACACAGGTAATTCACCAACAGGCCCTTATTAAACTTTCCATACAAGATAGACAGCAAGCTAGTAACAACACTGGCTTCCAGTGTCTTGTCTGTGACATAAGCAATCAATATACCGGTGGCCATAAGAACAAGTATTGCGATATTAATCAATTAGGTCACGGGCATATTATGTGGCAAGGTCTAAAGAATACCAGGTCAAGTCACCAGCGACCCAAAACGTGTCCTTTTCTGCGCCGGTAAACACTGGGTCGGATTTTGAAGTCAGAGAGTCCTGGTGTTCAGAGCGAAGCTCATCCTGTACCTATTATGATAAACTAGTAAACTGAAATTGTCCATTGCATAACATTCGGTTTTATCGCTCACGGTATCTATACCTATTCATAAAATGCTTCGTTCTTGTGCCATTTACGGGTGTTCTTCCAATAAATGTAAAACGAAAGAAGGAGTAATTTTTCACAACTTTCCAAGATACGTGGAAACGAGTGCTATGTAAAAAAATATCTAGGAATGAATCTGGGTTGAACATGTGAAACCTAGACGAAATTCTTAAACGCATGGTAGAAATGACAAAATCAATGAAGATTCTAGGAAGTAAAGGCTTTTACCCATTTCAAAAGGGATTTGTAATTTCCTCAGTCTTTGCCCAAATTGCTACATACTGTAACAGACAAATTCGATGTATAATAACATAAGACTAAATTAAGATGGACTTCAGCATTTCTTTAGATGACAACTTTCAGGGGCAGTTCTCTCATGAGATCAAAATATAATGTAGATAACAATTGCAAAGGAGATAACATAACAGTTGGCATGTTGCATTCTTTGCTTGATATACAATCTTCTCCCCATAGTGATGACGATGAATCACTACAACATGAATTGAGTCTTTAAGCCATAATGTTTACTTTACCAGAGAAATTCGGTGCAGAAGAAAAAGAAAATAGCTTCACTGAAAGTATGCAAGGGACTGACGATGAATAACTTGAGGAAGCAGTAGAGAAAGGTGGTTTAGACTACTTCCGTGGATTTATTGCCCATAAAATTCCAAAATATCCATATCTTGGGTCATATTTGCCATCAGTAGGCAACTCATGGACAGGCATAATAAGCAGAGATGAAAAACTATTAATGAAGCCCTCTAAAGAATTTTATGAGTAACTGAAAACAATGGAAACAAATATTTAAATTTACTCATTTACCTCTTGATTCTGTCACATGTTTCGTTCGTTGTCGAGCGTTTTTAGAATAAGCCTATTAAACAAGGAAATAATTTCTTAAAAAAAAAAAAAAAACGAACAAAGTTGAGACTGTAAAAGGTTTCAAGTTCCAGCTATTGTGTGTATTGAATGATGGTATTTCTCTTGTAAACAATTGTTTACGCTTAATTCCATAATAATTTCCAAGCAATGTATCTGAATACATTGTATTTTTTAAGCAATATATCTTTGTGAAAAATTGCATATATACTTTGTTCACAGGATACATCATAGACCTGTGATTTATCGCCAGAAATTGGTTGCATACAACACTGAAATTTTTTTTTAAGATGTGTGTTTTTCTATCCTATTTTTTCAAGCATTACATTTTTTTATATGAAAATATGTGGAAATTCCTAAGTTATCAATATTAGTGATTAAATCCATATTCTGCGAAAAAATTATAATATTAAATACTTTAGCAAAAGATAATGAGCGTTCTATATGGTTAGCTACAGGGTGCTAGATCGGTCTGACGTCAGAGAATTTACCGCTCAGAAGATTAAACCCGACGCTACCCCAGCTCTCTCCCCAAATTTACCTGCGCGCCGGTAGACCTGGTAATGTGGCGTTCCAGGAAAACCATTAACCTATTCTCGGCACTGACTGTATGGCTAACCACTTGATCTCTCTCTCTCTCTCTCTCTCTCTCTCTCTCTCTCTCTCTCTCTCTCTCTCTTCAAACTAAGACAAAAAACCGATGACAACCACAGTATTGCTGTCAGACGTAAATTGACGCTGGAGCATTTGAAATAATCTCATCGGAATGTTCTATCGTTTAGGGGAGTCAGACAGAGAGAGAGAGAGAGAGAGAGAGAGAGAGAGGAGGAGGAGGATATAACTTTTAGTGATGAATCGGCTTAAAATGAATCGGTTTATCAAGCGCTATCTATCACGTTCAAGAAATTACATAATCATATTACCGACTAAAAAAAGGCCATTACGAATGTAAACATTCATAATCCTTGGATCAAAGTAATGAAACTCTATATTGTCAACCAGTATATATCTTAGAAGCCAATGGAAAACCGCAACAATCAATTTATATAATCGAGAGACGCAAAGTTTGATTTCGCCTTTCCTTATGAGAATAAGTTTAGTAACCGATATCCTTAAACCAATACTCCTTTTATAGGATAAAATTATTCAGAAAGCTTCTCCATTAATGGTTTTAATAAAGTGACGGAGAGATTTTCCTACTAGATACGAGTAGAGTTCAGGAGTTTTCTTGACATTAGCAATACAGTACAACATGCAGATGACTACGTCTTATTCTTATTGAGGTAACAGATAAACTGAACTCGCCTTTTTGCTTGATTAACTGAACGACAAGCACCAATATAGTGGTATACTCGAATCCAATTATACTTATGAATGAACCCGCGGGCGAGATTAAAACAAAACTATAAGAAGTATATTCAGGTCGGCGGAAAATAGAAATGTTTCGACTTGTTTTCGAATATTTTAATTGGGACTTGTTGGGTCGGTAAAGGGATTTCATTAAATGTAGTTGTGAAGAGAGAGTCTCTTAATTGAGTTCATATGTTTAGACTTGAGGCCTCACAATAGTTTTCTGTATTGTTCATGTAAGTGGGCGGCTAATTTTGTCGGAAACTACAAGAAAATATCTCCCAATCATGAACGTTGAAGGATGTTAATCACCTAAGTAGTCTAGAAAATGTTTACTTAATCTAGCTTTCAAATTTCTGTTCAGAAACGATAGTTTTCTTATAGGATTTTATAAGCATCAGAGCACGGAAATGAAAAAAATTCAGCTAGTAAATCATCCGGAAAAAATTATAATTATAACTTACTGATGAAAAATTTAAATGTTTAAGATGCTTTAAACTGAAGAACAATAATTTATAAAGTCAGTTTTCACGTCAAACATTAAAACTGTTGTTCACTTCTTGAACTTGGATGACTTCTGGGGAAAGTATATTTACAGACTGCGTTCCTCGTAGCGTCTATCTAAATAATATATCTCTAGAAAAAAAATTTAACTTCGTTAGCGAGAGTTTCAACGAATTTCATCTGACCTACTGAAAGGTGAATTTACTTTCCTGATTTAAGAGAAACACTGACTATAGGTGAATCAGAAAAGAGGGTGGGTGTAGTTCCTAAAAATTTAAACAAATAACATGAAACTGGGTATTTGTTTACTTAAATTTGAATGAACAAAATCACGGCTATTTTCTTACCAGAACTATTGCACACAAAAAAGCTGCTAGTAAAAATGGGTAAAAGCAGATATTATTATAAAAAAATAAAAAAACAAAATTGTTAGTAAATCTATTCAAGAATAGTAAAGCTCAGATGAAAAGGAAATATACAGTCTTTAAATGACACCTTAGAATTTAAACATTTAATTTCACAGGGGAATTCACAGGAGGTTGCCAGATGAAGAAAACGGGGTTATCATCGAGGCAGACGGGAAACAGAAAACGGGGTTATCATCGAGGCAGACGAGAAACAGAAAACGGGGGAAACGATTCAGCGATAAAACTATTAAATGGAGTCGAAAGAACTTGTTTTCAGTTGAATACACAAGTGCAACCGAGAACTGATAAAAAAAAAAAAAGTTTTGTGTTGGCCGAGGCGGCCGATACGTGGTGACATTCACCATTTATTGAGAAAATATGGTGCTACAACATAGTTTATCCCAAAATCACTGAAGATAACGTATCCAGATAATAAGATGAACCTTAAAAGTCTTGAGTTCATTGTAGCTGTTTAAGATATATGGCTACGGTGAATGTGACTAGCAAATAATAAATACATATCAAGTATTAAGTTTGTCAATATGAAATGATAATCAGTGTAGCATTATGTTCAGTTAAAGAAATCTTATTAAGGTTTGTAAAGTTTCTGTGAACTATAAATGTCACCAGTTCAGTCACTCGTGGAAATCGAATAATAGATAATTTAGAAGTTGGAGTGAACCTCTTGCTACAAAACCATTCAAAGAAATAGACATCACCATAACTTGGTGGCATTGACGCAGAAGTAACTGGATTCTGTCTTTTATCAAAAGACCTGAACTGTAAAGGAACAAGAAATCTTGTTCATTATGAAACTGTAAGTAGATTTATTTAATCATGAAAGAAATTGGTCTCTTGGTAACTTACGTCAAGAATACGAGCTCTTCCTAAAGTGAAGACATGGCATAACTCGAATCCGGGTGACTCCTCGAGCATTTCTTTCAGTTCATCAAGCTATTAGGAAATGAAAAAAAAAAAATAATAATAATATTCTTGGAATCAGAGGCATCGTAGCTAATTTCCATTCAAATGAAATTCTCATTTCTGAAATTTTTTGCTAAAAACATAATTTCTGAATTTTAGTTAACCTTAAAAAAAGGAATTATCCTCCAAGGCAAATGAGATTTCATTACTTTTATTTCTAAAGGGAATTTAAGTCTGGTGTCTGACTGAAGAAGCAGAACCATTTCTTACCTCTTCTTTCATTGGGCGAAATTCCGGATCTCGTCTCATGGAGTTTACCAGGAGTTGCAAGTCGTTTACCTGAAGATATTTTAATGATTTAATAAAGCTTACTTGAGATTATCTCCTTCAGGGTTATTTCAAATACAATGGACACCTCTTTGAAAAACTGACTAGGATAAAATAGTATTTTTTATGATTATGATCCCTGGAAAAAACGGATGAAAGTAAACGTCGGAAACTAAATTAAGCCTACAGAAGGGTTGCCTATAATTCATTTTGAAAATAGCTCGTTTCCACTGATGGATTATCTTTAGCAAAACTTCTCTTTGCCCTTCAGAAACCATTCCGCTCCCAAGAAGCTGCACACTTATTTTCATTGGCAAATAATCTTTTCTAAGGCAGAAGATTAGGGAAATTTGATAAAGAAGATTATCATTAAAGTAATTCTGTGTTTGACCTTCGGATTCATGTTTTTGGCTTCTGTAATTTCAAGTATCATTACCAATTACTTTTTTTTTCCATTCAATATACTGAACAACTAGCAATTTTATTCCAGCAACCCCCTTACCTTTAACTGGGCGGCGTTTGGGATGTTGGCGAACACGCAGACGGGGAGGCTGGAGAGCAAGATGTGCAAGATGTTCATCACCGGGTAGAAGACATTCAGAGTCCTGCCCAGAAGCATCATGTAAACAGCAATGACGCATGAGAAGACAGAAGACAAGAGGATGACACCGATTGGCAGTCCTATGTAGTCGTGGAGGTGCCTGTGGAAATCCTGTACCTCGATCAGCAGGGCTTTGACGTCCCTCGATGTCCTTAGCCACTCGTAGACATTCGCATACCCTTTGGTGTCGTCACTTGTCAGAGAATGTCGCTTGTTGTCTCCGTGGGTAATCTTCGCCTCATTCATCAGGTTGTTTTCCTGACTCTCGCTGAGAGAGCTGACCTGACTCTTCACTGCTGTTAAATCGCCTTTGATCTTGAAATAAGCAGATATGATCATGGACATGGACGAGTGATAGAAGCCCATTGTGAAGAAATACCACATGAAATTTAAGACGATTTCCAGGGTCTCTGCCGCAATAGCAATGGACAGAAAAGAGGAAAGCGAGAAAATCTTTTTCCCCACAAAAATCACTGTCGTGCTTGTGAAAAGCAACAGGCAAACAGTGAACTCGTGACTAAAAACGGTGATTCTAGCACAAAGCGGCACTTTCATGGAGAGATGGTGAAACTTGGTGATCACCTCGGAGGCGTCTGATCGCTTCAGAATGAAGTAGATTCCGAGCAGGAGAACCGAACCCAGATTAACGATATCCTCAATCGAATCGGCCACGGAATATGTTAATCCTCTCTTCGAGCTTCTGTCGTCATCCCCATTCGAAATCTCTATGGCAATCAGCAGCAAATACGTCACGTACAGCAGTGAAACCACCAACGAGGTCGCAACCTCCAAGAAGGTACTCTTCTGGTAGGCGGGAACATTCTCGCTGGATGGACTTTCCGCCTCGTCTGCTAACTGCTTCTTTAGTGAGCCTGGAGCGGATGGGTCAATTCTTGTCTCCTTATAAGGAAAGCCTCCAAGCAACTTCAGCAATGCCAGAGATACTTCCATTTGCTTGATAAGAAGCACCATAACGCTGACTAGCTTCCAACACGTCAATTTATTCTGACGGGCTCACAGCAACGGACTAAATACTAATTGGTATATCCAGACCCGTTATCACACCAACTGTTTTTAAAAGGTATAGATTTTCTGTCATCTCTCGTCCTCCAATTAAGAATGCGCCAGAACAATTATCGCTTTTGTGCCTTGTTTGCTCTCACGTCGTCATCAACAAAATCTTCAATGGGCGCTCATTGCTTCCCCTTGAGGTTTGGGGTAGGGGCATTTCGAGAACAAAGCCATCTCTGATCATGCCTCCCTTGGAACATTCAGTTTAACCTAATCAATTTGCTTTTCCGGCTTTTTATTAGCGCTTAATGATATATACGTCGTTTGAAAGAAAAGAACTACCTCAGATCTAGTTCTCTTCTTCTGTATGAAATCTAAATTTCAGAACCAAAGTGCAAACCATACATTATTGTACTGCATGCAAAAACTTTTTTTGTTCAAAGGCAAATCTACATAGCTTTAATATTATTCAAATACTATACAAATATTAGTAACAAGCAAAATTATGCTACCAACCTGCTAAGTCAGTTACCAAAGAATGTAATACTTATATATAAAGAACTGAATCAATATAATAAAAGGAAATTAAGCTACAGAGGAAAATATAAACTTAATAGATACGCTGAATAACAAATAACCAAAATAAAAATACTTACAAAAAAGCACTGTGAAAATGAACACGGAAAATAGGGCTAATGGTGTATGGTGCTTGAAGGCAGAATTACTGCATCTTCTGGACTTGAGAGAATCAACATTTTGCAGCTTCGCCAGAGAGGAAGTTCCTCGATTTTAAGGGAAAAAACTAAAGGTTTTTGGTATTAGTGAAGAAGACGATGGCATATGACCCATACTGAACCAAGAGATGGGCAAACGGGAAGTCTTTCAACGGTAATCAATGTCATAAAATCTTCCTCAAAAAATGGCACTGAATTCAAGTCATTTCGTGTAAAATTCAAAGATCATATGCTGAGGACATCCAGACAGGAGAAAAGTGTTCCATGAATGGGTGACCAGACTGACAAAAGTGAAGTAACAGCCGGCTCAACACCAGGTAAAGAGAAAACGTATAATTCTAACGAACAGACTGTCTGTCACTTGACCAACGAATGTCTCATATGTAACTGAAGGCGCGCATAGTCATTCTACTTCAAAGTTCCCTGAAAATTATTTTCACGCCATTTTCCATCATATTTAACAGTTTTTTCATTGGGAAATACATTTATGTTCATTTTACTCTGAATAGCACGCGTGCAATTGTCGTAAGACTGCTCTCACCTCGACCGAGGACCATTAACTCTTTGATGGCAAAAGCAACAAACTTCGAATGCATTGCAGACCGATTTAGTGGCGGCGTCTTCTTCTATAAAACTTAATCGAAGGAATAAAAGGGTGCGAAATTATTCCCTCGACATCCCAGTTGTAAGAGACAGAGCAAATAGGACAATACTATGTAGCAACTCTTGAGAGTTGTTGATAACCTGTTAAACTTTAAGATAGCTTGTGTAGATGAATGTTACAATGGGTTTCCTTATTTCGACATGACTAAATACAGAAATTGCGTCGAATATAGATAATTCATCAATAAAGACTTGTAACAATAAGAAATCTCAGCGGAAAAAAAAAATACTGAATTGTTTGGTTAAATTTCAAGAGTAAAATCATTTGCTTTTATCAGTGTAAAATCTATTCGTAGATGATGCTAGGAATAGTTCATTAAATTGGAAATTCCTTTGTACGAATAAATGGTAATGCTTTAAATCGAAACAAATCCTAAAAATCTATTTTTGGTCAAACAAAATCCAGCCTCTTTCACACACAAGGGCGGGCATCTAGTACAAACAGTCCTCCATATGAGGAAAAAATAGAACACGTTTGTGGCGCTGATGCAGATTTTAATAAGGGCACCAGTCAGCGGTTTCCTCTTGCATTAACATGGGCGCCGTGTTCTAAAAGAGATAAAATACCCTACTTTTTTGCCCGCGCCACCATAGCGTTGGAAAGGAAGCTAGCGGCAGAATTTGCATCGCGCAATGAATGTTCATTCTTTGGGAATTTCTACGACCGCGTTATCCAGTACGCGCGAGTGAGGCTCTGTTGCGACTCGATCTTTTTTCAAGTTTATTTGCCTGTCGCCTTCTGCTTCATTGAAAGTGTTGTTTATGGTGAGTAATCTCACAGACTTTTGCTATAGTTTTTTGTCCAACTGAGGTACTGTAATATATCCGTTAACTGACGTCATAATATGGGCTGAGTCATTCATCATATGGAAATAATCGGAATAGTGGCAGAGTCCAAAAGTTTAATTTGCACGCTGATCAATAGGTAGCACTACCAGCACTACTGCTTTATCATTATCGCTTCTAACACTATCATTCATGTTAAGCGTATAGAATGTTCAGTGCCATACCCTCTTTTGTGGTTTTTTGTTCACGTGAAACCTTGTTCAAATATTTTCATTAAATTTCATTTCATCATAAAATCCAAATGGTTCATTACTTCTTGTCGGTGATCACATCCCGTTCTCTGGAATCTATTTCTTTCGTTGGATACATTTTGGTGGAAATCCATACTTAGATAACCATTGAAGTCTGGCGGAGCGAGCCAAACCTAGACAATTCCTTATTTCTTGTGGGCTGACCCATACCTAGATACTCACATTATTTCAGTGATAAACTTGTAAGTTTGGTGGAGTGATCCATGCTTAGATAATCATCTGAGTTTGGTTGAGCGATCCGTACGTTTTGTCGAGAGATCTGTCAAGTATGGTGGATTGCTTAGCATTTGTATATAATACCATTAAACTTTTATGGAATCATTAAACAACCTTCGAACCACGACCGATTTCTTAACTTAAGATAGGTGATGATATACACAGGTCAGACAGTCCAAGACAGTAACTGTACCTTTCCAAATTTTAAGTAGATAAGACACTTTATTCAAGTACTCGAGATTTAATTTAAATTTTCTTGACCTTCAGTGTCATGCTTCCGCGTATGGCAACATTTTCTGCTTGAAACTCTGGTTTTTGGCCCTAAACAGGAGACAGAGCTCGGCATTCCAGAATTCAGTGAATAAACTTTCATCTGCTGCTCAGTGGCGTAACTAAGGAGGGTGGGGGGACGGTCCGCCCCGGGTGGCACTGTCCGGTGGGGCGGCACTATGGCATCTAATCAGTTGGACTTTGACGTTGTTATTAGCGCATTCGCTTCTAATAAAGCTTGCAGGGTTCCGTTGTAAATCTGCTGTGTTGTTTTTGTTTTAGCTTTATGAAATATAAAATAAATGATTGAGATGTTAAGGCTTAAAATGTGCGTTTAATTTTCACCACTTTAGTACTTTTTGGCACGGGAATGAGGCGGCACTTTCAGAGTTCGCCCCGGGCGCCACTAACGCTAGTTACGCTGCTGCAGAACTGTACATGCAGTTCATATCGTTTCCTGGGGAGAGCATGAACCCCAAAAGCATTTTTGGTTATCTTCAATGCTTTCAGTTCTAGGCTTAGAAAATCTTGTACCACTAGGTACTGATCAGGATGGCAGGTCTGCGATTAAAATCTTTCACTATTATGATTTTCTACAGATAGGCCCACTAATATTTCTGACGTAATACTGAATTTGGCAATAATCGATCTGTCACTCAAAATTCAGGTCAGTATCTGTGAGTTTAGAGACACTCCAGATCTTTGTGATGGAGATCTCAGTACATTTCAATGCCACAGTTAGCAACGACTATAACTAAAGTCTCGGGCCAGCTTTGAAATAACAAGAGCATGGTAGTGCACCTCTTCCGATACCTAAAACTTGTCCTGATCTCCATCTCATCAAGAAACTGAATCTTTATCAACCACACATTTTAACGTGTATCATCTGAAGAATTTCTATTAGAATCAAGACTTAAAATCCATTTGGATTTAATGCTTCTAAACAGGTATACCACATTAGAAATATGGGGATATAATTGCTCCTAGTTGAACGACCTGATCTTTACTGAAACTTGCAAGGAGTCAAATAGATCTCTTAGATACCAGAGAGACTTAAATGATTAAACACCAGAAACATTCATTCGTTAAAACTAGTATAAATTGAATCATTAATAAATGCATAATATAAACTTTCTACACTTTGCTGGAAAGGGATCTGTTTGGTCATACCTTGAGCCCAGACAACTGCTTCCAAACAGCCCTTATGGTAATATAGTCTATCAAAGAGTGATTGTCTTTATATGAGTTATTACATGCAATTAAAAGATTATCTCTTATGTATTTAATATGAGCCTGCTTCAACGACAGAACCAGCTTTCACCAGAGACATACAGATGTCTGCAAAAGATTTTAGGCTAGTTTATCTATGAAAAATACAAAATTTCCGGAATTTGCGATTTTGTTTTCTTTGGGAAATATGTTTTTCTAACAAAAAGGAAAGTACTCTTTCCATTAATGCAATTTCTTGCTGGTTTTGCAACATCATTTAATCAAACCAAATATTATACGTTAACAATTTCCTTTCAGTGAAACAGCAAGACGACCATTACCATTCTTTTCTTAATGCGCCAGATATGGAAAGCAATTCAGATAGTGATGTTTTCACTTACTATGATTCAAACAAAGTCCTCTCCCGTCACGATTTGAAGGATATCAAAACGTTAGTCTTAAGCAAAGCTTTTCTTGGTGTTTTGAGATCTGAAATGTCCCAAGATGTCGAATACATTTTTATAATGAAACTCTGTATTTTTTTCTATTATTTTGGTAACTGATAATATCATCCATCATATGAAGACGTCACGCGTGAATGAGTGATTAATTCAAAAGCGCTCTGTGCATTTTATATTCAGTGACTCAAAAACCAGTTCCTCATTGGACGGGTTGTTATCGTTCTCAGCTAGCACTTTGCTGGGTCCCGTTCGATTCTCCGACCGGCCAATGAAGAATTAGAGAAATTTATTTCTGGTGACAGAAGTTCATTTCTCATTATAATGTGGTTCGGATTCCACAATAAGCTGTAGGTCCCGTTGCTAGGTAACCAGTTGGTTTAGCCATGTAAAATAAATCTAATCCTTCGGGCCAGCCCTAGGAGAGCTGTTAATCAGCTCAGTGGTCTGGTATACTTAACTTTTTTTGACTCAAGAACCGACTGTTGACGCATCTCAAGTCAGTTATGCAAAGCCTCATCTTGTCTTGAAAGTACAATACGTTTCTTCATTACGAGTGCGTTTTCCTTGGCATAGCAAGGAATGAAGGAATATCCAAATGCTTTCGCCAGTTTACTCAGATTTTTGGAGTACTTTGTGTCTTAGTATCAAGAGGTAAATATTGCATGGAGAAAAAAGCAGTATTTAAGTTTATAACAAAATTCAGTGACTGTGCGGAGAAGTTTGTCTGTTTCGTAAACTCAGGGGATTCTTTGTCACTTATATAATGCTTACATTCTGTTTGGAGTATATGAAACTACAAGTTTTATAAATTTCTGGTTATTCTGTCATACACGAAGATATGAGATCTTTTTGCTAGTGAATTTTATCCAAAACATTTCAACAAAACAAAAAAGAAAGAACTATTAAAAAATGAAAAAGCCTCTTCTTAGCATATGACATTACCCAAGCGATGTGTCAGAAACTACAGTCACGCAAAGATATTTGAGATCTAATTATGTGTAATAATAGTGCAGCAGGTTATGGCTGAGACTGTTTTGTGGTGAAATCAAGTCTAAACGAAGACTTCAGTCAGACTTTCTCTATCCATGCCTGTCTAAATGAGAAAATGTGGAAACGAGGACACAATGGCGAGACAACACTGCCACCAAGGAACATGGCCGAAGGTTTCACAGTATTGATGTCATAAATGAAGCCAGCATAGTCTGCCTGGGTGTCTCCAAACAACCTCATATCTACGAGGTTTATTTTCCCACAACCAAACCATGCTTGAGAGATATGGCCACTGGGATGACATGCAATGAAACGCAGAAATTAAGTCTTAGAGACATGGGGGTAGACAAAAGAACAAGACCCTGCCTGGGAACGTAGTGCACTTCTTAACTTCCAGGTACAGCAAAGCTGTTTCACGGATAATCACTTTATGAGCTTCTGGAATTTTCGGTCACTTTTATGTGGTAATTGTGATTATGGAAATATTGAGGGCATGAAAGAAAGCATTAATGATTTTCACTGAGTTTACATAAAAATAGGACTTAATATATCTTACAGTTTTTATTCAAAACATGAAAATAAAGTAAGGATACTGTATTATGCTCGCTCGAAATAATATGAGTACACAGTACAACAATAAAACTCAGTCGCCTTGACTGATGAAAAGATCTGTAAACCCTTATTATACAATAACCTCGAATTGGGACACCTTTCCTTACATCAATATTTGTAATGATCCTCCAAACTACTGTAAGTGGTTCCATTCAAGATAATAATTATCCTTAATAATCGATGTAAGTACAGACTCGTTCAAAATGAGTTCAGAAGCGTTGGAGATTATATACTGGATCTTCGCAGTTGTCCGATTGACCGACAGTAAATAGTCGATATTTGCAGTGATCCTAGAACACACACCTGATGTTCCTTGGGGAGTGTTCTGGGATTTTCGTCGCTTTTAATCTTTATCAGGGACGTTTATGTTTTGAAGCTGAAAATAAGACTCCAGTGTGCTTCCTATCCTCATTCTTACTATCCAACCTCTCTAACTATGATTTCCTAGTGCAACAGTGAGATTTTTCCCAGTTCCACCTTTAGATCCCTTGCTTCACAGCCCTTATTCTCTGGATCTCTTTATCTTGCTATCCAGCCGTCAGAACTCCCTCTTTGTACTGCCTGAGGGCTGAATCATAAAATAAATCAAACGACAGAGCTGAACACTGTTCATGAAACTCCTTAACATGCACAGAGATGATGACGTTAATGCCACAAGCTTCATCTGTCTTGTGCTATCATTATTAGAACTATATTCATGTCTGGACGTCAACAGAATCCTGGAATATCTTGACAAATTTACACGAGATTGCATTTTTTTTTTCTAACGGCATTGAAGTTTAATCACTCTTCGGTATATATGGCATTTCTATCGTCTTGACAAGGTCAGTTAGTGCTTGCTTGTTTTGCAGCTTCTTGATCCATAAGCTATTCAGGAGCCCAATGTTGCGCCGTCCAGGGCTAGAGCATTTTATTTCCCTTTACTGAGGTACTATGATGCAGTTTCATTGGCAGTTTTATGTCTATTGATGGTCGTGAGGTTAGCGCTACTTGAAAGAGCTCATTTTTCTGACCATTTATTTCCTAACCTCGAGGTATTTATGCGTGCTTATTTTCCTGATTTCTCCCTCTCTTTATTAGACTAGATTTTCTCCTTTTTTTTACAGATGAACACACTATTTTCTGTAGGTTTACTTAGAAAGTGAATGATATTTGATTTGTACTCACGTGCTAAGTAATAATTCTCTCTCTCTCTCTCTCTCTCTCTCTCTCTCTCTCTCTCTCGTAAACTACACCAGGAAGGAGGACAAAATACTTTTATATTACATAAGTCCGCAGTCATCGAGATCGATCTGCTGCTATAACGCCATGCCATCATCTAAGTATCTAAGCAGAAACTACTGTTGAGTTGAATTCAGGGCAATTTCCCTCTTCGGTAGTTTTGAACTGCAGTAAGATGATGAGATACGTCGCCATGTAACTGAAGATCTGTGAATGAGAAAGTTTATTTAGTCCTTCGTATTTGAGATCATTCAGGCTCACTGGCTTTGAGCAATAATGATATCACCAATATTCGAGGGATCAACAAAGAGAGTTCATAGTTATTTTCGTTTTGCTTTTGCAGGGATACGAACTTTACTAACAGCCCGTCTTTTATATGACACAGTTGCTTGACTGCTTACATCAAGAATGCGAGGCCGACCAAGTGTAAAGAGATGGCACAGCTCGAACCCAGGAGCTTCGTCAAGTAAGTCTTTAATCACACCTAGCTGTAATGGAAATATCAGATAATCAAAATTTAGCCAATTATAACTTCATTACCGTTTCACTTGAGGCTAAGCGGGATTAAAATATGAATATAAAGATTAGATGGAAACGTTAGGATGATGTAACTAGAATGTTACAGTGGCTGACTTTCTGGAAGGAAAGTTACAAGGACTGGTGAAACATCTTGAAAGATTTTTGCAGAAGGGCATTGGCGCAAGCAAGTGTATGCGTGTGAGTAAATATAAGACAGAAGGAAGGTGAAATGAACAGTGGAGTATATCTAGGCAAAATAAATTGGTACTCACCTCTAAATATGTATAAGTAAGCAGCATAGTAGAAATGCCTTGAAAGATTTAAATTGCATAAGATACGTAAGCAGCAAAACAGCTGGGAGAACTCCGCAGAAACTGGGAGAAAGAAGAAGAATCGCAAGAAAGGCAAAAGCTGAACTATTTGAAGGAACTGATAGACCAAGAACTTCATAAAAGTAAAATATACCTACTGAATGGGAATTAAAGTAGACAGAAGCCGATGAAATTAAATTTCTCCTTACTTAAGACAAGAACAAAGGGTTTAAAAGAGTGAAAACTGTGGAGACCAAAAGACTATTCTTACTTAACAGCTTGGCTTAGCTGAAAAGATGGACCAAATTGTGCTGAGGTTTTTCTGTTATGTACAGACATTGGAGACACATACACTGATGAAAACAATATATAGTTTGGATGTTATTTCATGAAGAAGATGAATGCTACTGAAGTTCTGGTTTGATTCAGCAGCAGAGCTGTTAAGATGAAAAAATAAACTGAAGACCTGGAATCTTGAGAGTTTGTGCAAGAAACATGTGAATGATAATGTTACCATGCAAGTACATAGGTCAGTTTTGATAGTTTGAAGATTCGAGAACACAAAATACATATCTAAACCTCGTGTTCCACAAGTTTATCTCTGGTGGGGAGGAACAGGGAACAGAATGAATGGACCCCTCAGCGGAACTATTGTCATTCTTCAAGTACAAGTAAATACAGCAGAACTTACAAAGCAAGGTAAATAGCGAGGTATCGAATGCAGAAACCAATTCTTTCAGTAGGCTATTATTTTATTTTATTTGTCACTTATGTTAAAGTATTGTTAAAACTTCCCTTCCTTAGCAAGCATTTGGGTCGATAATCTTTAAGTCATTCATGAAAAGGTGTTATTTATTCGTTTTTTTCTCCTAACCCTTGCCACCGCATAGAAGAAACCACAATAATGGCGAGAACTAAGCTTTGAAAACATTCGTCAGCGAGAAAAACCCAAGTAAAACCGCATGCTTTTGAAAACTTACCTCTTCCTGTAGTGCTGAACAAGTGGATTCTCGCTTCATCGTTTTTACAAGGCACTGTAGATCGTGTTTCTGTGGAGATAAATCGTCTGCATCATTTTATGGATAATGTACTTTGTACCAAACATAAGCACAGAAGTATGCGCCCGTGAATGTTTACTGTCGAGAGCCGCCATCGGAAGGTACTTGAGTTCAAAGAACACTGAGCTTACACAAGGTTCCAGCCAAAGATATCCAAGAGAACCCGTAACATTAAATACAGGCATTAGTTATGAATAGAGCGTCCAAGTTATTAGTCATCATCATGATCGCAAAATTGTATTAATATTTGTAGATACTGCAAATTGTTTTAAAACCTGTTATAACTAACAGACTGCTTATTGTCAACAAGAAATGTTCACAGTCATAGGACGGCAGGTGTTCTGGATTTCTCTGAGAAAAATGCCTGTCGTATCAACCTATGCAGTTATTTAATGATGCAGTCATTTGAAAGCAGGGGACAGCTCAAAACAGAACAAAGTAATGGGTGACACTGTCTGTAAGTAGGAACATTTCACAACGACAAGCATATGGCAGAACCAGAGGTAGGAGATGGAAATATCCTTTGGAATTCAGGTCAAATGTCTGCTACTAACTACGAGTTCCATTTATAGGTGATTCCCCCAAAACTGTTAAAAACAATTGCCTAGTACAAACAAGTATTCATCACACTAGTTATTGCATATAAGAATGTGGCTCGAGTTACAAATCTACGTATTAACTGTCACTCTTCGAGGAAGAGTGTTTCAGATGCAGCTCAGAAGTCTGTGAAGTTATGGTTCTATTTCTTACTCAAAACCTATGATAGGGTAAGCGGAGGTGAGAATCCATATATAATTTACTGTTAAAAATGCGCCCCGCCCCTCCTCCGTCACTCATACATTAGCAGTAATTTCTTAACGTTACTCATGGTGTGTCCCCTCGTTGCAGTTATTTGTTCTCCATTAAGGAAGGTATCAGTCTGGCTAGTATTCAAATTGACTGGACGACGGAATCAATACCGCTGACCTCTGGGCCTTTCCTCCACCATTGCTGGAATATTGTTTTCCTGCCCGGAAGTCACGCACTTCTGAGATCTTTAGATTTTAGACAAGACTGATGGTAGCCAAGGTTTCCTATCATACAAACATTTCCAGGAAATATTTTGTTTGGTTATCTTCCATATACTATTCTTCTCAATATCACATAGGAAAACAATGTTCTGTGGAAACTTGCCAGGCAGGTTCAAGGCCATTTTATTTGCAATAACAATGTATAATCTGCCGAAATGTATATTAACATTGTAAGGTTTATTTTCACTGGTTTTGACACCAGCTGGGTTCTTCAGGGAAATCATTTTATCTTCTCTCTGGAAAGGCCACTACTATAGTTAGTCGCAAAACCATTTAAAGTAAATATTTATTTCTGTTATATGAGTAAATTTGACAATTTTGAACAAGTTCACGACACTAAGAGATTTCCAAATTAATATATCAATACCTTTCATTTGTCTCTAAAGACAATCAAAGGCGATTTATGACGTGAGACGATATGTAGAGTTATCCAGCCCAAAAATTTTTCAGTAAAAGTTACGAATATCCAGAGGAGAAGAAAGACCATTTGCGGAGACAGTGGGCTTGGAATTAGGGTGAAACCAAGGAAGCCAATAGGGATGAGTTTTCTTTTTAAATAACGATCAAGTTAAAATAATGGAGAAATAATCTTCTAAGACTATGAAACATCATATTCAGCAAGATTAGACAACAGCAACAACATGGAATGGAAATGATACTGAGCAAGCAAATACCGGTTAAGTAGTCTCTTCCACGAAAAGGCAACAACTAGCAAGGAGGAAGAAGTCAACAGTCAAATATGATTTGCCTTGTGTTTTGAATTGACAACAACAACAACAACTTTCAACCAAACTGCATCAGCATTGCATTGATGAAGTCACCGATTTTGACGAAACTTCACCAGTGTGTAAAGACTGATAATTAAGTTCTTAGAGGTAATCAACGTAGCACAAGGAACATGAAAAGGATTCACGTTGTGTAGAGTACGTAAACATGATTCATGAGGATAGATTCTGAAGTGCGTCTATTTACAGATGACTGTAAAGAATGAAATGGACAGATGGTTCGGGATGAAAAGAGAGCATGTCAGTATTTGCAACATAAAGGTAAAAACAGGTAGAGCGTCAGATTTGTGAAAAATAGTGTCACCAGACCCTAAAACACGCTTTATTCAGGGAAATTAAAACGTCATTAATTTGGTCAACATATGCTAAAAATTATACATAAGGATTTTCGTTAGATGCATGAATGCTGTCAAATTTATAGATTTTCATTTTTATTTAGAAATGAACATTCGTATTAATGAGTTGCATTAGATATATTTTTATTGTAAAACTGTAGCTGTACTCTCATCGTAATATGATTTTACTTTTATAAGTGTAAAGAACCTTCAGGCATTCCACTGAATAATCACACATCTATAGTTTGCATTTCAGGCAAACTTTTCACAAAAATGCTTTCGGCGGTGTGCTTTAGGGTGCGTCCACATTACAGTGAAACGTCATAAACACACGTTGGCAGCTTATTTCATACATATCACAAACAGGTTGAAAACAAGTCGACGACAGCAAGTAAACGAATCTTTCGTAAATGCTGGATAATTACATTAAGCACTGATTAGGAATACCAATAAGTCGCTAATTTGTATTTATACTATTTGCGATGTGTGTGCAATAAGTTGCCGACGTGCGTTTACGACATGCTTACCGCAGTGCGGACGCACCCTTGGACAAAGGGCGTGCAGTGACAAGAACTCTGGATGGGAGATTAACCTTTGATACACTGTCCTCAAGACACTTGCCTTCTTTAACACTCTCACAGGAACGTTAGGAAAGATTATGACGGGGAGGAAGGACGCAGCCAGAAACCCCAGGTGCAGCACGACTTCCAAGAGGGTTTTCACGCCTTTCACGAAAAGATAGTAGGTTGAGACGATGCCCGAAACTATGTAGATGGAAATTAAAGCCGTTATCGGGAAGCCGATGTAATCATGCAAGAGGCTTTGGAATCTGTGTGTCTCGAGCAACAAATGCCTGGCCTCTCTCAGTGGCCGATGCGAGGCTCTCTCTCCCCACAGATGATTAACGACGCTTCTTCCTCTCTCTTTCCTCTCATTCGTGCAATGCCATAGGCCTACTGATACGTGTGATTTAGAGCCAAGTACAGCTGTAGCAGGATTTTCAGTTGCTTCAATAATATCTTGTACTGAACTGTAAGCAGCGCAGATCAACGACACTGAGGTGTAATACAGACCCAGAGCGAAGTATAACATTATGCTATTGAAAACTACTTCGAAAACTTCATTTGCTCTGGAAAAGGCAGAGAAGTAAATGAACGCAAAGATCACATTGCCCATGCATAAAATGTTGATGACGGTGGTAAATGCAAGAAATGCTTTCATTCTTTTTTGACTAAAACTTTTTTCCGTTGATTTTGGAGGGATCTTCCACATCAGACAACGGAAGAAACAAACGAGTCTCACGACAAAAGATTTTTCCTTCATCAAGTATCCTCCAAGTACAACGTTGCTGATGAGATTGAAAATGTCCTCTATGGCGTCGACTATGAAATAAGTATCTCCTCTGGTCAGGGTTGCGGTGTCTCTTCCAAATACGGACCAGGCAGTGAGAGCCGCGTAAATGCCATAGGATGTACAAACACATACCATGGCCACGGCTTCTAAACAGATGTTTCGCTCCAGGCAATTGTTATCATCGGGAAGTTCTAGTATGTGGTCACCTTCAGATGCCCTTCTTCCTGCTGATACCGAGTTTTTTAACCTCCTCGGCATACACTTTCCGAGAGGGAATCCCCCAAGAATTTTAAGCATCATCAAGCACTTCTCCAGTTCTTTTTCCAGTAGGTTCATTTCTTTTGAATACCTGTTAAGAACGACCTTCTTTACTACCAAGAAAGGCAGACTTACAAAGGCGGTAGAATTTCAACTGCGCAAATGTCAGCAGGAATCGATTGGTAAAACTTATTTGTGGGGCGAAAAACAACTAATGAAAGTAAACACAGTAGGCGACACCTTCTTGCCCTGTTAATCAAGATAATTCGTTTGGCATTAACAATTCATATAAAAATAGCATCTGTACAGGAAAAGAAGTGGGGAGAACGAGGTAAATAGCATGAGAAGTAAAAGGGTTTTACATTGCAAAAGGAAAGGTGTACATTCTACGCGACGTATTGCTACAGAGTAAATCAATTATTGACCCTTCACGCCATCGCTGGAAAGAAATGAATGTTTTCGACGTAGCAAACAAACTCTTCTTTGCCACGGATATTAAAGTACGAGCTGATTTACCAAAAGCGTGTTATATTTCGTGAGTTACTGAGGAACTTTGTTTCCGTTGTCACACAGAAGTCAGTCTTTGAATGCAGACTTTTCTGTCGTGTTTGCACTGCGTACTCTCAGAATCAAAGTTCGGTATGTTATTGCAAGTAAGATTAAAGCCTACATATTTTTTCTTTCCTAATTAATATATTTGAATGAAATTACTTAAGAATGTTGAGTAAAGGCACCTGTTTTCCAAAGAAAATTTAACTCCTTATTTAATAAATAAAATAGAGCAAAATAGTGATAACACGGCAAAATAAAATAGAGCAAAAGAATGATAAAACGGTAAAATAAAAAAGAGCGATAGAATGATAAAACGACAAAATAAAATACGACAAAAGAATGGTAAAACAAAACAGAGTGATAGAATGATAAAATAACAAAATAAAATAGATCAAAACAATGATAAAACGACAAAATAAGATATAATAAAAGAATGATAAAACGACAAAATAAGATATAGTAAAAGAATGATAAAACGACAAAATAAAACAGATCAAAAGAATTATAAAACGACAAAATAAGATATAGTAAAAGAATGATAAAACGACAGAATAAAACAGAGAAAAATAATGATAAAACGACAAAATAAAATAGAGCTCAAGAATGATAAAACGACAAAATAGGATACAGTAAAGGAGTGATATAGCGACAAAATAAAACAGAGCAAAATAATGACAAAACGACAAAACAAAATAGAGCACAAGAATGATAAAACGACAAAATAAGATACAGTAAAAGAATGATAAAACGACAAAATAAGATATGGTAAAAGAATGATAAAACGACAAAATAAGATATAGTAAAAGAATGCTAAAACGACAAAATAAAACAGAGCAAAATAATGATAAAACGACAAAATAAAATAGAGCACAAGAATGGCAAAACGACAAAACAGGATATAGTAAAATAATGACAAAACGACAAAACAAAATAGAGCACAAGAATGATAAAACGACAAAATAAGATACAGTAAAAGAATGATAAAACAACAAAATAAAATAGACCAAAAGAATGATAAAACGACAAAATAAGATATAGTAAAGGAATGCTAAAACGACAAAATAAAACAGAGCAAAATAATGATAAAACGACAAAATAAAATAGAGCACAAGAATGGCAAAACGACAAAATAAGATATAGTAAAAGAATGATAAAACGACACAATAAAACAAAGCAAAGTAATGATAAAACAACAACAAAAAAATGGAGCCCAAGAATGATTAAATGAATCTTCCCTGAAAGGAATGATAAAGTTTCCAAATCTGATAGCACGTGATTACCTTCAGTGTCAAGGGAATGAGTCTTCAACCGCCATGATATGTAAGACTTGAAACAGCAAATGAAAACCATTCAAAGTGATTGATAAACTGACCCAGATGGAAATCAAGTGAACGTGGGCCAATTCCAGCGCTAGGGCGACCTGAACTGACAACCCGAGTAATTTCGGGAAGGACAACTCACTGTATGGCTGGGCAGACGAAGATGAAGAAGACGATGGATCATGAGCTACATTTTCCCATGGTCAAAATATATTAAGTTTTAATATCACTCTTTAATATTTTTCAAGTTCTCATTCACTAATTATTTCGATATTGCTACTATTTTTATGTAGAGTGATACTTTTATGTATATTTTATGCCAGCTGTGTGTTGCCTAACTAATGTCATTATTATTAACGAAACCATATCAGCGAGCCTTCAGAAATAGAATTTTTAACTGAATTAATTCAAATTCCCAGATGGACAAATGGCACCCCAGTTAATGGAGCTACTAAATTTTATTTCTGCAAGTATTCGATGTAAAAGCAAAACGCATTAGCTGCACAGTTGGCTCACTGACTTGTAAAATTAAACTAAGAAATTTAACTTTGAGTCAGTGATCGCTGTGTTTCGCACTCTCAAAGAAATTAATCACTCATTCATAGCAAAATGATTGATGGACAGCAAATTTTTATAAAAAGTATAAAATACTTCTCATCTATATCTAAATTTTCCTTGAAGTCTGATGAACAAATAAACTTGCCTCGAGCAAGATAATGAAAAGAATTGAGAACTAATCGTTATGAATTATTGGTTGCATTATGCAAATGTTATATTTCATGTAACTGATGTAGTATAGTCCCAACATGAAGCAGTGGATGCGTGAAACAGATCTTATTTCCCAAATTCCAGCGTACCAGCTAGCGAAAGTCTTGTCTGAAACGACTTTTCTTAAGACTATAGGGCTTAAATATAAAAGTTTGGAACAAATAAAAAAAAGAAAGAAATGAAGAAAAAAGAAAGAAAAAAAGGAAAGGGTAACTAATTAAGGTAATATACAAAGTTATAAATGGTCTTCCAACAGAACGTCTTCTTTCTGTCCCTTCATACTAAGAAAAACCAGAGAGAGAGAGAGAGAGAGAGAGAGAGAGAGAGAGAGAGATAACGCCTACAGAAACACATCTCAAAGGAAGCAAAGCTACTCTGTTCAACTTTAAAATTATTTCCAAAACATCGACGAGTTAAGCTGGATTACTTAAAATACAAGGAAATTTTTAAAATCCTGCGTTATAGATTCTCCCTCCTTTTATAACGCATACAACTTGTAATCAGCCAATCTCAGACAGCATTGCGGTAAATAATTAGCATTCTGCTTAAAACTGTAATATACATGACGTCAAAATATGCCTTCTCTGCATGTTAGCATATATTCTATCGTCAGAGATATATTCAAGTTACCTAAAGACACACTTAACGATTAGCTCCTTCTCACCCCCCATACCACCTATTTTTAGGTCACATCTTCCCATCTATGCTGATTGTACAAGCTCGGAACCTTTCCTCAACCCTGAAATATCTAATAATGTTCATTTTGCTATTTTACTTTGTAAATGACTTGAATTAAAGGCACACGTGTTTTTAATATTTATTTCCTCCCTCTCTTTCTCAGTCTCTGAGGACCTTGGTAATTTTGCGACAATTTTTATCTGTTGTGATGACCCTAAAATACAGCTGCTTGTCTCTTCATCGTTTAATTTTCCTTTTCTGGTTTCCATTTATAGGCTTTTATATCACCACTTACAACGTCACTTGACGCAAATGGCCTCTGCATATACAAGTGTGTGTGTATGGACGTGTGTGTGTTAATCTGTCCCTTACTAGGTTTGGAGAACACAAGAGTGGTTGCACTAAGTGACTTGAATGCATAGGTAGGTGAAAAAGAAAGAAGGCTATAGTAAGATAAGACTTTCCGGGAATAAATGAGAGTGAAGCGGTATCTTCTTGGAATGTGCTGGGAAATGAGATTAATTGTTAGAAAAACAAGGTTCTCTGAGATAAAAGAGAGACAAGCAAGCTAGAAAGCGAAAAAGATGAGGGGAAAGGATATTTGAGGTTATGTATTAACTCCAAGCACATGGAAAACCAAGGTAAGAAGATGAGCGGCTGAGAGTGTATATGATCATTACTTAGCTGAGGCAAACATTAAGTGAGATGGAAGTGGAAGTTAGAGAGTAACAGGTGACAATGTGGTTATAAGGGTAATTAACAGAGGTGAGTTTGATAAGGTGGAAGCAAGGAGAGCCATATAAGGAGAAAATGGATGTAGTGTTTTATAGGGTTAAAAACACAGAAGTTGAAGAAGAAGCATCTGGAGAGCACGCAAAATTCCAAGATAGGATTATGGAGTCAGTGAGCAGTGCTTCTGTTCTCAGGAAAATAGAAAGAGAGAATAGAAAGTGAGTGATGAAATGAGAAGTTTAGTTAAGGAATATGGAGATTGTTTTAGGTGCAGTTGCGGTATAGAAAGGAAGAATGTAAGAAGTACAAGAGAATGGATAGGGTTATCGAGATCGACATGAGAGAGAAAATAAAAGGTATGTAATAAAAAAAAATTGGAGGGTTGGAGGTAAAGGTAAGCACGAACTTCAGGGAGAATAAGAAGCGCTATACAAGAAGGCAAATGCAGAGAAGGAAGTTAAGAACAAAGCAATATTAATAAAAAAAAAATGCAAATGGAGGGATGCTTTCTGAAGACAACGCAGTTCTTTGTCGATAATATGAGCATTTGAGGATTTATTGATTGTGGGTGATAGAAGAAAAACAGAGCGAAATAATGCTGAAGTGGAAGGGTTAACCTATGACTGAAAGTACTCCCGGAAGTGACTGTTGAGGATATACAGAGTACAATTACGAGGTTGAAAAAAAGATGCCAGGATTTGATAGGGTTACAAGTGAAATGCTGCTGTACGTTAGGTATGTCTGGCTGATGGAAAGGTTCAGGAGGAATGGGTTAGGGGAACAATTTTTCCTTTACATATGAGTGAAAGTGATAAAGATCCTTTAAGGATTATAAGCATAACTTTGGCTAAAGGTACCAGGGAGGGTGTATGGTAGGCTTTTGACTGAGAAGGCAAGGCAGAAGGCAGTAGGTCTGGTGGGGGAAGAACAATATGGATTTAGACAAGGAAGAGAATGCATGAATCAAGTGTTGTTATATAGCAGTTATGTAAGAATACTGGCAGTAAAGAGAAATACAGTATGAGGTATACATGTACCTGGAGAAAGCTTTTGATAGAAATACCAGAGATTTAATGTGAAGGGTGTTGAGGATGTCCAGTACAGAGGTTAAACTGCACAGTGATAACAAGTTTTATGGTTGAAATGAACATGTTAGAGTGTGTATGTGAGGAACTGACTGGTTTAGTGCAAAGAAAGGACTAGACAAGTGTGTGTTGTGTCTTCATGGCTGTTTAATTTCTCTATGGGTGAAGTGATGTAAGAAATCAAAGAAAGGACAGCAGGTGTAGGTGTCAAGTAAGGAGATAAGAACAGTTGTAGTAAATCAGATGTAGAACAGATGTGTTTGCAGATGATATTATACTGATCGGAGATAAAGAAGAAAAACTAAATAGATTAATGAAAGAGTTTGAATGTAAGAATGGTGAGAGTAAGGTGAGAGTAAATGGAACTAGGATGATAGAGCACTGAATGTAACTGTGAACGACGAGAGAATAGAAACAGTAGATTTCATAAAAGGAGCTAATACTTTGGATGATGACACGGTGGAAGGAGAAACGAGTCACATAGGAAGGGATGCAAAAAGGTAGCAGTATGTATACATAATGGGAGAAAAATATATATACATACGTGTGTGTGTGTGTATTATATATAGTATACATAATATATATATATATATATATATATATATATATATATATATATATATATATATATATATATTATAATATATATACTATATATATAGCTGACCAACCAGCTGCCCTGCCCAGGAACACTCTGAATGACAACCGATAAACTTTCTCTCTCTCTCTCTTTCTCTCCATAACACCCTCTCTCTCTCTCTCTTCTCTAACACCCTCTCTCTCTCTCTCTCTCTCTCTCTCTCTCCCTCACCCTCTCTCTCTCTCTTTCTCTCTCTCACCCTCTCTCTCACACACTTTCTCACTTCCTCTCCCTCTCACTCTCTTTCTTTCTCTCACTCTCTCCCCCAAACCTCCCTGTCTCTTTTCCTCTTTCTTCTCCCTAACACCCCTCTAATCTCTCTCTCTCTCACTTCTCCTCTCTCTCTGTCACCCCCTTCCCAACCCCCACCCACTTTGGTGCCATTGACGTCTTACCCCCACAGTATTCTTTCCCACACATATACCGAAATTAGGTATGATAAATTCGTAAAGTTACTAAGTGTACGGGCATAGCCAGTCCCATTTCAGGGAAGTCCTTCCCACCCACCCCGCCCTTTGGTACCCTTTGGTGCTAGTGATGTCTTACCTCCACCCCCCTTGCTGATTTCTAGGTAGTAAGTCATGTGTATACCAAGTTTGGTTGAAATTGCTCAATGCGTTCCAGAGTTATGCTGGCACATACACACACACACATACATACATACATCTATTTTTATATATGTAGATATATATTCGTGTATGTGTGTGTGTGGGTATAGGTTGATACCAAAGGTAAATTATGGAATATTGAATACCAGTCCCTCAAACAGAGGAGAATAAACATCGTGAAACCTTTTCATTAAGAAAGTATGCTCCTGTCATGGTTCAAGAGTGCACACGTTAACAGAATACGAGAACTAGTTATTTTCTCTTACCGTAGAGAAGAGTTTTATAAATTCCTAGAAGCTGGATTTGTGTATTTAATTGTAATAAAATGAACAGTATTAAAATACAAAACTCGTTAGTCCTGCGTGAAGCTGTTTACTAATATATATATATATATATATATATATATATATATATATATATATATATATATTTATTTATTTATTTTAAGTGAATTTATTTTTCAAGTACAAACTTACCTTTTTCTGTATCATTACAGGTATGTTTGGCAGGACCAGCATGGGCAGTAAGGCTAAAACGACGTAGCCGCAATTCAGGGCATTTTCGAACTCTGACTTGACCCCTGTGGCAAAGAAGAAATACATGGTGAAGATGTTGGCCGCTACTGAATAGGCAAGGATGACAACAATCGGGAATCCTATGTAGGCGTGTAACAACTTTTGGAATCGATGAGCTTCCAACAATAAATCCTTCGCCCCGTCAAGACTTTGGTGAAATTTCCTGCAGGCATCCTCACCCCTGGGCATTTCTCCTCTTTCGTTCTTCCTGTCATGATTAAGACACGGGGCTGCTTTTTCGCGAACCACCATCACATTCAGATTGGCCCCGGTTTCGATGAATTCGTAGACTGCATCGTACGTAGCTCTTATCAGAGATATCGAGGTGTAGTAAAAACTCAGCGTGAAGGAGATAAAGAGAAAATTGAAGAATATTTCGAAAATTTCGTTGGATTTCGAGTGATTGCCCATGAGTGTCACTGCACGGATCTGGTCGGTTAGAGGTGCAAGGCTGGTGATGGTGAGAAATATGTAAAACAGTTTGATTCTGAAGGGTCCGTGGGATTTCCTGGTTAATCTTGACGCAAGACTGACTGCCAGGCAGCGAAAGCTGCGGACAACTTCTTTGGCAGAATGTTTTTCTATCATCAAGTACATTCCGAGTAAAAGTACACCTGCCAGGTTAACGACGTCCTCTATTGAATCTGCGATGAAATAAGTGTTTCCCTTTGTCAGGGTTGTTTTGTCTCGGAAAAATAAGGACCAGAATGTGAGTGAGGTGAAAACGACATAGGAAAGGCACAACAGCACCCTAGATGCGATTTCGAATAACTTACTCCACTTGTCATTCGACTTGGCATAATTTCCTCTGTCTGTTATTGCCAGGCTGTAAATATTATGCACCTCCCCTTCAAATCGAGTGAATTGCAGCAAACTGTTTGCATTAATATTTGTACTGCTGTATGGAAATCCTCCCAGAATTCTCAAAACTACAAGGGAACCTTCTAATTCCTTTTCCAACGGTTTCATTGCTTTTGCAAGCCCCTGTTATGCACCTCTTTACAACAAAGGGACACAGACATGAATGCGCCCCAGAAACAGTGGTGCAGCTATGGAGAAATATTGATTCAGGGCGGGTAAACAGATGCGTTCGAGTCTTATGTAACTGCGAATACACTTGCGAAATTTACAACAGGAGAAACATACCTCAAAACTTTTAGTGGAAACAGTTTCTTGTCAATTTGGTAGCAATTTTAAGTGTGACTTTTTTTTTTTTTGCATGAAAAGTTAACGATGTGAAAGAGCAGTTTTTTTTTTTTTTTTTGCTTCCTTGTTGGCGATATGTAGAAAGATAATTTCAAAAATATCAAGTGAGATAACTTACTCTTTTTTTCTGCTCTAAATGAAATTATAGTTACTGATGTTCTGTTGTATATCTTGGAAATTTGAAAGTTGATTCTCTTACATAGAATGTATCTAGCATCATTAGTCTCGTCTTTAATCTTAAGCTTAAGTTATTCTCTTGAGCCTGGTCCATTATCTTTCGAAACCCTCATTTGACTTCGTGGGCGCATCTGCTGCTAAACCAGGTTTCACTCTTATCACGCTATCTCTTCAACTGTTGGACTCCAAAAGGTTTATAGGTGTTTGTTATCTTGTCCATCTCATTTTCATTCAATCTAGAAGACCAATTTCCCCACTTGTAGTTTAGACAAAAAAGTAACAGGCAGTTCATATGAGCCAAGATCCCGTGCTAGGCCATATTAATCTAATCTAAATACAGGTTTTACTATCTCGCCAACTTTCGGAATATGGTCTATATTCAGCTCCCATCCCCAATTTTTTCACATTCATTATTCACAACTTACTTTTTTACAATGGATTACCTCGATCATTTCGTCCTCCTGAGTTCTTCTGTGTCAAAATTAATTTTAATTTTAATAATTAAAATTCTGGTCATGCAATTCAAGTTAATTTATACGCCGTATATATCAACTTAATTGAACTCATCACCGAATGCAAATTTTGCCTTCGAACTGCATCATTGTTAAATATATGAAATTCTGGATTTTTAATCATACAAAAACAATACGAATAACATTTCTCTTGAATAATACCATTTCCTATAACCTCTTCCTCATGCACTATGATAATTACTCATTCTGTTTTTTCCGCATTCTATACATAATTCTATAGATCTCTCTACCCATTATAGTACACGGCATTTAAATTTTAAATTATTGAATTCAAAAAGAGTAACAATATATCAAAACTCACTCCGTTCAAACCTTGACCCGTCACAAGAGATTAGGTCGACCCCTTTCCGAAAGTTCTGTACGTGCCATCATTCCTGCACTTCATAGCAATCGGTTTTGACGTTATAAAAATGAGTTACTTCATATCAAGAGGTTTTCAAAATTTGTTACTGTCAGAGCACCGAGAATGTAGTCTCAACATTGAACTACATTTTCCGTCAGCCACAAAACAAAAAGAAAAAATATATACATGTGCTACTGAAAGCTTAACTTTCCTATAAAAGGATAGGTCCATTACCTTGAAGCCTAAGTCGAAGTCATAGACAAGAGAATCAAGTGGCCAGGTTTCCTAAGGGAAATAATAATAATAATAATAATAATAATAATAATAATAATAATAATAATAATAATAATCATCATCATCATCATCATCATCATCATCATCATCTTACTTGTGGTAAACTTTGATTGTAAAAAATTAAGATGTTTACCATTTAAAATGCGATAATAATAATAATAATAATAATAATAATAATAATAATAATAATAATAATAATAATAATAATAATAATAAAATACTTAGCAAAACGCAAACACTTTTTTCAGCATAAGAAAAACTTTTAGTTACTTGTTCTTGTCATGATGATGAATAACAATTTTAATGATGAATATGATGCTGTTAAAGATTAATAATGAAGACATGAAAACATTTAATTTGGTAATAACTACTGTACAATAATTGAGTAGTTAGATGCACGGCGGTACCAGACCAGAATATTTTAGTGGGTGGAGCACTAAAATATTCTAGCTTTTCGATAAGGTTATTTAATAAAACATTTCTTCATAAGATCCTCTTCGAAGTCCGATGTGAATGTATTTCGTTCCTATGGTTCATCATTTGATACCATTTTCTATCACTTATAGTCTAACTAGATACGTTTTCTATGCTGATTGTTTTGCTAAACTAAAAATGTATAAGTGACTAAACAGTGGTCTAGAGTAGACTCTTTTCTGTCAGCACAGGCGACCTGAGCAAATAGTTCATCACAATCAATACGCATGCGTCGAAACGACCTGCGCAGGCGTTCCTGAACGTTAGTGTGGGGAGGCCACTTTCTTTGCTCAGTTCTCTTCCCGTCTTGTCGTGAAGAATACTGTCTGTTTCCGTCAAAAAGTGCCGAGCTTTATTGAATCTAAAAATGTTTATCCCTAAATTAAAGATGTATCAGATTAGTTTATTTTTTCAATAATTGATGCAGATGTCATATTAGTTTTACTTATCATTTTTAAATTGTTCCACGGGAAAAATAATTGTGTATAATGAAGGCTGAAGCAGCAGCATCATTCCTGAATGTTCTGAAGATTTCATTGAAATCTATGAGAATGAACCCTGTCTTGGACAGGTAGAATATACAAAGACCATCATAATAGATTTTAAAAATATGTATATTTTAAATTAGTATGAAAACTAAAGGGGATTGATTGCTACTGCCTACTGGCAAAGACAGTGTCCTTGTAGCCCATGTATGTTTATTCATGACTATAAACCATAAATGCAAGTCAGATTTTAAATGAGAATAAATATTCAATATAGTGAAGAAATTTTTTTAAAAATAGACCTATTGTGTCTATTCATGATTATGCGTCGTCCATGGAATTCAGTCTTAAAATGAGAACAAAATAATCAACATAATGATGGAACAAAATAAAACAAAAGTAGACGATATATGTTTATCCATTAATAACATCATTTGTTAACAATGAATAACAGCCACTCATACACAGGACGTCTTTTTTAGACGTTCATTGTTTTTTGTTGCTATCAGGGAGCCACTTATTGCCAGATCATCGTCTGTTGACACCATGGCTACTATAGGGAACTAAGTAAAAAAAAAAAAAAAGACTGTATCGTTGGTGGCGAAGGTATACATGCGTAGGTCTGCCTGTGCAGGCAGGCCTGTGCAGATATACCTGAACGTTAATAGCGGCCTTTAGAGGTAACATTGTAAGAACCCCGACGCTGTCTCTTCCAAACACGTGTGTGTTCGTGTGTTCGTCGATCGTCATCATCGGAGTCGACAGGACAAAACAGGAGCGTCTCGTTTTCTTTCTCTTCAGGAACGCGATTTCAACCATACAATATTTCCGTCTGTGTCTCCTAAGCATTGTTGTCTTAATGTATGTACAATCACCACTACTTGCATTGCCATGCAAGCATTCTAATCATGTACTCATAATGTTTCCAACGAATCTTCTGTATCAAACTGTGTGTATGTTTCTGTTTGTGAAGACGCCAAAAGGTCTCTCCATTTCACATTTATTATGCTATTGCATTGTATCCATTAATCTGATCTCATTTTGGCCTATGTAGAATTTCCCCCTTCCACTGATGTATGTTTCATCACCGTATGTTAATCATGTCTCTTGATATCGCCATCTGTTTGTCTGCCGACAAACACAGATGTCTGAACCTTTTATGTCCGTTTTACCTGTCTGTGTGTAGACGCTACATTACCGCTCGCACGCGTCAATAACATCTTCCAAGATTCTGTACATTTAGAGTTACGGGCTGCTCTAGAAGCAAGAGCCCGTGCTGGCACAAGGCCAGCTAAATCTAAAACAACAACAACATGTACATTTATCTCAGTAAGGAACAACCAATAAACCAGTTAACACCCAGCCAGTATGTCGCTCATACCCCAGTCCTTACAACATTAATCCTTCTTTTGGTAGTATCTCAATGGACGGCTGGTACCTTATCCAGCCTACCACCTAGTGTTTGTCAAAATAAAAATGATAATATTCAAACATCATCAGTATAAGTGGAACCTCTGTTGTAGGAATTACATCTAGCTATTTTTCTGATATCTGGTACAGTAAATAATTCTGTCCGTGTGACGCCTTGTTGGAGACTTACAGCCAAGATAACTTTAACCTTATATAGAAATCCAGACATATTCTAGCGTGGCATATCCCACGAATAACCATAAAGCTTTTGTATATAAACATTTTAGCTTAGATGCCGTAAGCAGCATACTTACAGTTATGATTCTAACAGACTGTAGCGTCTAGTGGTCCACAGGTTGTTTATGGTTATATAGGCGACGAGATTAAACCTATATAAAATGAAATTTTGCAATGTTAAAACGATTATACTCTGCCTAAAATTAAATATGTCTATAATTTGTTCTTTATATGTACAGTTCTAATGATACAGTTGAAATTAAGTTTACATAACTTAGGAGAAATATTTAAGAAGAAGAAGACGAAGACGGCCCTGTAACCATAGTAACATACCACAACAATAAACATTCCCGGCTCTAAATTGCGAACTGCTGAACTCAACTACAGTAGTATCCATTTACTTCGTGCCGTTCTTGAAGGTACTGAGAATTTGAATTTTTGTGGGAATAAATGTCATTAGTGTAATGTTAATGTAGACAAGTTTAAATATAATTCTGTATAATAATAATTGTAGTTTAGCTTTGATGAGCAAAGGGATTTGTTGTGGTGTAGGTATGCCTGATATTAGGCTACTTTAACTTCCATTTGCCGCCTCGTAGGGTTTAAAGGATGTTAAGAGTTATGTATTTAAAGATTAGATGGCATGACGAAGTGGAGGAGGATTTAGAGCAGGTTTATATATTTATATAATAAAAGGAGCCCAAAATAATGCCAAAAGGTGGAAAGTTAATGCTATTTATTTTGTGGAACAACTGTCTCCCTCAACAGTTGTCTTCTGAAATATATAGCATTAAATTTCTACCTTTTGGTGGTTTTATGGGCTCCTTTCATTATGGAATTCCTGTTTTAACTGAAAATATTTAATGTATAAATTTATATATAAATACAGTATATATAATATATATATATATATATATATATATATATATATATATATATATATATATATATATATACATATAATATATATATATATGTATATATATATATATATATATATATATATATATACTCTCATCATGCACAAAGAACAACATACCTTAACCTCACCTAGGTTAGGTTAAGGTATGTTTTTGTGCATGACCTAATCAACATTATTGCAAATAGACCTAATAAAGATATCATAGTTTTCTTACCATTCAACAGACTGCCTGTTTTGGATGGCCTCTAGGGAATTTTTCCTCTTATGGGCATGGCCTGCAGATAGCCATAGGCTTAAGTTAGCAGAACATGAGAATACAGATCAGCTGGTGAAAAAAAGTTATTTTAGAGGAACTGGATACAAAGATGTTAGCTCTTCTTTTTATGGCAGCCTAACTGTGCATTAGAGGGTTGATAGATTCATTTTCTTGGCACTAACAATCCACTATTCTACTACTACCTTCAGGAGTGTCAGCACTCTTTCAAGACATGTTCAAAAAAGAAGGATCCAGCTTGTCTCTTCCACATCTAGTCTGTTAAGTCCTTTTGTCAGCATAAAATGGTCACATCAAGTATATTTACCAGTTTAACAGATGTTGACTTTGCTCTACAGAACATGACCAGCTCTTGCCTTTTCCTAATTGTGTTTTGCTCTTTGTTGCTATATTCATATCGTAGTGATAATTTTGCCATAGTTATTATAAGTTGAGTGCCTTGGGTTTAAATATTGTATTTAGTTCCACACATTTGAACTTCCCAGTTAGTTCTTGCTGTTACTGCTGCCTCTGGTAACTGTAAAAATTGCTTTTTTTTTTGAATAGTCAATCCCTTCTCCAGTTATTCATTAGTTAGGAGTTAAACTTTTTTTTTTTTTACTAATTTCAGTTTGATATTTAAATGAAAATGATCATGTATAGCATGGCAGCTCATTGCTGTTTTGCTTAGGGAAGTTTATGGACCTTTGTTCCGCTTATGGTTTTTCTTTTGTTTCCTGTTAATGCTTGTGTCATTTAATCACAAAGTGATGTATTTTGCATATTCATATAGTGTTTACAATGTTCCTTGTTTGGAGTAAGTAATGTATTTTACATAGGGTCTATGTTCTAAAGTATTTACCCTAATTATTACCCAAGGTAAAGTACAGGCAGTCCTTGGTTATCGCGGGGTTCCGTTCTGGGGGTGTGATGATAACCGAAAATCAGTGATTTCCAGCGATTTTCAGGGCTTATCGGCACCAAAAAGTGCCGATTTTTGGTTATCAGCACCTCTGTTAGGTATGTATCAGTGCCCATACCCAATTATCGGTGCCGATAAGCGGACGTCGGCGATTTTTGGCGCCAAAAATTGCCAATTTTCGTTGCTAGACAAGCGCCGTAAAACCAGATTGCCATTAACCGAGCCTGCCGTTAACCGGGGACTGCCTGTACTGTATTTGGTTTTGAAGTCTAGTTGTTGATTTAATCCCTCTTAAATTGCTTAGATAGAAATTTGTTAAATAACCAATTTTTCATTTAATTTTCATAATGGTTTGGTGTCAATACACTGGTACCTCTTGTAGGTGGCACTGTAATTTCATTACTAGCTTGGAGGAAGACCCTCATTTATATAGTGCTTGTAGAGTTCATGTCTGCGCCCCAGATCCTTGATATGTATGTAAGGAATGTTCCCAGTCCCAGTGGAAACTACAGTATTAGTAGGAAATGTCATACATTCCCCAAGAGCTCTAGTATTTTTTTTAACACCTTTAACCTGCTTATCCAAGGCCCACCATTTCACTTCTTTCGACCTCTTACATCCCCAGAATGAGGAGGTTAAACTGCTATTCTGCATAGAAAAGGAATTGAGCTTGCAGAAACTTTGGAGAATCTGCCCAGTGATTTGTCTCTGGCTTCCAAAAGATAAATGAACTTTGCTCTTCTGTCCATCCTTCTGTATTAGATGTAAGAGCCTCACTGGAACCTATTGTTCCCTTTAAGAGAGTATTATTTTGGAGATTGCTTCTTTAGCACCAAATATTGGTAGGAAAAGTGATACACCTTTAGTAGGAAGTGGTATACCATACCTAACTCTTCTATGGTTGTCTGATATCCTGACTAATTGCTCTTGCCTAGCACTCACCCTACCAACTCCACAGTTGCTAAAGGCAGGGTGGGTTTACCTTCTGTTCACTCTCATTCTGAGCAGAAATGTTGCCAAGATAATAGCTCTTCATCAGTATGGGAGCACCATCATTCAGTTAGATCCTAGAGTGCTCCTTACTCATCCATATCCAGCAAATCCAGTTCTCCCAGGACTGCCTCTCATTGACCTCGTGCCATACAGCACAAATCAAAAGATTCCTCTCATAGAGTGCCGAAATCTTCTGATGGCAGACTTAGGCAGTCTTCTCACATCTACACATCTAGTAGCACAAGAAGATATAGTGGTTTTACTTTTCTGAACTGCTTTCACAGAAGACAAGATTCTTTGATCCATACCTTTGGAAAAGTTCCATTTCTTGGAACATGAGCTTTCATCACTGTGAATCACATGAATCATAATGAGCATACTTGGTCAGTATTCCCTCACATACCTGTAAGACCAGTTGGTATCAATATCCTCATTATGAGTACAAAGCACTGCCTGGGTTGCCCTTACTATTACCTACACACACACACACACACACACACACACACACACACACACACACACACACACACACACAGCCACCTCTGTTACTGATAATGTATTTAATATCACTAACCAGTGCAGCTTTATTTAAAATTATGGGTAACTTGACAACAGTTTATACTAATTTGATTCAGTATGTACCGTACTGTAATAATATTGCTAGGTAGTGGAGAAAATATCAGTGCTGTTCTTTTTTTCCAGATTTTCTAGAAGTGTTTTTACTACATTTGTAAGAATGAGTGAGGAACTGAAGTTTATTGTTGGTGAGCTGAACAAGCCGCCATATAATCGGAATTACAACCTCATAACCTTTGATGCTCTCCTACCCGAACAGTTATTGCAGGTTAGTCCTGTTCCTTTGTAGTCGTTTGAGACTGATTACAATTTTATTTGTATGAATCTTCCATCAGAATTCAATATGATATAAGATAAATATATTTTTAAAATTAAACTTACCTCTCCATTATACAGCTTTTACTTCCATGCCAGCAGTAGTAAAAGCTATATAATGGAGAGGTAAGTATTTAAAAAATAAATCTTAAATTAAGTGTTTATATTTTACTTTATTACAGTATATGGTGTAGATAGTATTCATAATCTTCCAAGCCATAGAAAGGGTGAGATAGCAGTTTCATAGTTGTAGTCTTGGTAAAAAGGAATCAGTAGCTGAGTACTGTACAATAGTTACATGATAAATGATGCTGCAAAGAAGTCCATATAGTAGAAATCCAAATTGTAGAAAATCTACTTGCAAAGCAAGTTATGTCAGTGTTTCTTACAGACTTAGAGTCCACAAGGAATAGAGTGGGAAGGGATAATTATCCTTAGACTTTATCCAGAGGAAAATGTGAAGCTAAGCTATAAAGAGCTAGGGATGGAGTTCCACATAAATTCCTAGATATGCTGATGTCTTTGCATTGTTTGACATCTGGTTGCTGTGTGATCTGTAACCTGCATCTTTGTTAGGTCCAGTGTACTGTTTTTTGCTCTAGAGGGATGATAGATGCTAGGTAAAAACGGGGTATATAGGAAAAGATTCCAGTTCTTTAGTCACAAAAGTTCCTTCCTGCAGACCCAATGGAAAAAACATACTGGTCTTCCTTGAGGTTTTCTGGGTTGACAGTATGCTGTATTACTCTGAATTTTTTAGAGATTTATTTCTTGAGTGAAAATAGTTGGATATTACTTATTCAAGAAAATGCTAAGACGGATTTGAGTTTGTGTATTTTCTTTAGGTAGAGCAGATCAAGGAAATCATAATATTGACATTCATTCCAAAGATGTGGGACTGCATAGACAGAATGATGCTTTGTATCTTGTAGTTGATATTAGTTCCTTTGTTGTAAAGCAAAGAAAAAATTCAATGTAGCTGATGCAGAAGGGTGGTCCTGTTGAATAAGCCAATTACCCAACCATATTTAAAACCATATTGTCTCTGCCCCTGGGCTACCCAGGTGATAGGAAATCATGCTAATGAAACCCAGAACAGTTTTGTACACTTTTCTGATCATTTCATGCAGAAATCTAGAGGCCCCCATCCCTTATTTAGCATTATTAGAAGGATAGGGACATGTGTAACACAGAAAACAGATCCTTAACCCCTTACTGGTTAGAGGAGAGATGTTCAGGTTGGCCCCAAAGAAGAACATCATAGTGGATGTTATCAGCAAGAAGAATCATGTGATTTTGCTGGAAGAGTCATTATATCTTGAGGTGAGGTGTGTAGATTGCTTGGAAGAATGCAGAATACTGTATACCATTAGTTGACTTCTGCGATTCATGCAACAGAAACCTGCCAGCTTAGTTCCCATTGCTAAACCATGTATCAATTCACAGCTGGGTCAACATGGAGGCCAACATATCACCATCAGTCTCCCTTATGTAGCCTCTTCTTAACAAGATCTTATTCCGAGGACTTGTATTGAAATTGATAGTATTGAAGGTGTATCCAGAGAGGTACTGCTTTGGCTCATTATTATACGGTATGCTAGCCATGATTCAAGAGGTTCCATGTTAATCTTCATGCTTTGAATCATTTTGCTTTCCTATGCTGATTAGAATTGCTAGATCTCAGGGTTCTGCAAGTCAGCCTTTATCATGTTAAAAAAAAATACTGGAATCATATTTTAGTTGGAGTGTGTTAAGAAATCTGCACCTTCTTTCCTTTACACAAGCATCCATGGACAAAGACCATATCCAAAGTAAAAGCTAATAATCACAGCACCTTTCACCATTTCAGCTCTATCCCTGAAGAAGAATCAAAGGAAAATGGAGTTTTCCTTGTCAGGTTTCCAGAGACTGTCCATGAAAACAAAATAAGAGGATCTGTAAGAACACTGTTGCTATCAGGTTTAGAGGAGTGTTCTCCAGAGCCTTATAATTTGATATCTGATAAGTAAAATTCCTTGGTAAAAGTCAGCATTTATGAAATAAGAGTATTATCTGTCATCTCAGTTAAAAATAAGAATTATTTTGGGTTTTAGTTGTTTAAGCTAGCTGTTGGAGACACTACTAAGGATGTCAGTAATGGGTTTGTTGACACTTTCAATAGGACCTGTAGTCTGCCCTTCCCTCTTATCTATTCTTCATTGCCACTGAACTCTCAATTACAGACTAAGTCTGCTATTGGTAAGTGTACCATTTAGTTCATTATGCATACAGATAAAGAAATAAATTTTCATTCATATACCCTACATGCTGTTTGTTTAACAGCTTCCTTGCAATATTGACAAGTAGCTTTGTGGCCTCTGGCAGTGCCATAAATCAGTAAATATGTCACTTTCCAGCATTTATCAATGGAAATTACTCTGAGGAGCTAAAAACATAAGTAGAAAGCAAGCATTCGTAAAAGAAGAGTTTTGTTCTTTAGACCAATGCAAAATATGTTCAGCATTTTGTTCCACAGCTGATGTGATAACACTCCACCTAGATCCCCCCTCCCCCACCCCAACAGCTTATTACACAAGCTGATTCAGCTTGTTGAAGTACTGAATGCATTACAGGGTGGATACCCAACTGGGAAAACAACAAGAATTATTGAATTCCTTCAGGTAAAGGAATTAAACACCTAGCCAGCTGTGCCTCTTAGTCATTAGAATTAGTAAAATAGTAGGCTTGTGTTTGTGGAGCATAAACTTTTCATATAATTTACTCTTCATAGATACAAGCTTATTATTTTTTTAATAGATAGCCCTGTTCCAGTCCCACTAATTAACATTATGAGATCATTCACATGGAGCAGTTTTTAGGTAATGAGCTCTTAAAGGTCTCTTATAACATATTATGTGAGACATTCAAGTGCATATTTCTAAATGGAAGTTAGAGCTTGATCCTTCCTCTTGAGCTGGTAAATAGTAAGTTTTTATCAGTCTAGCAAAAACTTTTCCAGGAAGTTTTAATGATGTTTTGAAAATTTTAGAATTTAGAGCAGTAATGCTTTAATACTACAGAAAAACATGTGTAAGGATGATTTTTGTTCCAAGTATGTGTAAAATATGCTGCTTCTGAATTTTTCTTCAGGTTCTCAATGATGTCTTCGCCGAGATTGATTCTAAGAATCGCCTCGATATACGGGAGGAAGAGCCTGATCAGATGGCAGTTCGAATGCTGGGAATGCTACGTATTCTCAAGTACAAACCTCCTGGTGATAATATGTGAGTCTAAATGGTTTAGTAACAGAATTTTTTTATAGTTTATGATGCAGTAGTGTATCCTGAGATGCAGAAGTCCCAGGATCATCTTCAGATAAGTTGTTAATGTTCATTTGTGTTTATCTCCTTGCTGAGTATTGCTATATTGTATAGCTGTATATGAATAGGATATTTTTTTTATACACAGTAAAATGACTTATTCTCGTACATTCCATAGCATTTTTTCATCTTCTGGAGTCTTCATACATAACCCAGAAATGTTTTGGATATTAGTGCTTACAGTTTTTACAGAAACTGGAATGCCAGTTTAAAATATTATGCACGACTGCCTTAACCTAGTGGCACTATAATGTATATAATTCATTGTTTTAGAATCTTGAATGGTATAAATTTGAATTGATGCACCCTATGGAATTTCATTAATTTCCCTTTTTCTTGCCATAGGCCAGATATATTGCACCCTCTTTGCCGACCTTATTTTAATTTCATTTTGGCTTGAAATGCAGTACAATACATTGTGTTCTATATCTCATTCTTAAAATTTCAGACATGCCTACTCTATGTTAGGTACAGAGGCCCTCCCCCCCTTTTTTTTCACATAGTAAGGGGTGTCTCTTATATTGAAAAAGATTACCATATGTAGGATAACAGTTCCTATTTAGAAGTACATTGGTTGATTTTTGTAGTCAGTTTAAGTTTGTAATGGTTGGGCCATGAGCCCGTTTGAGACATCATCTCCGTTAAAAAATCAGGTTTTGATGTAGGAAAAACCTATTTTTGGTAGTCGCTGTTGAGTCCTCAAGGAGTCACCCCCCATGGTGTGGCAGCGCTCCATGGTGACTAGACTAGTATCAAAGAAATATTTTTCTAGCCTGGTCTTGTAGCCGGGTATTGTGCCGTAATGAAAACACTATGACACGTGATAGAGTATAATGGACTCAGAGATAAGAGGGCATTTTCCCTTATCTTCAGTGAAGCTGAACCCAGTTTTTCCTACGTCAAAACTGCAAGAAGTGACTATTGCGCATGCGCGTCTGCCATCTTGTTTACAACCGGGCAGGCAAAAAGACCAGCTCCATTACTCTCTGCTGGTCAATGTAGGATTATCCCTTGCCCAAATCCCATGCCTTTTGTCAGGGAATTGGGAGGGTTTTGAGGAACTCAACAGCGACTACCAAAAATAGGTTTTTCCTATGTCAAAACCTGTTTTTTGATAGCGTAGTCACTGTCTTGTCCTCAAGGAGCTTTACAAAAGAAATTGACAGGTGACAGAAGGCTTAAGCTCTTAAAATTTTAAAATTCCAAACAACCCAAAGAAAAACATTTCCGGTCTGAGGTCAAGCCACAAGTTTCCAAGCCCCATTCCTTATTCTAAAAAACCTTTTGGGTTTGAAACAAGAAATGAGAAACTAAACAAGGACTTGCATTTTTAGGGTGAAGTTCTGTAGTGACTTACCTAAGTATGCTGGGTGGTTGCAGTACTGTCGTATCTTTCCCAGCAATAGTCAGCATACTCACCCGTTAGGAAGACCCTGGTTTTCTGCTGTAGAGCCTATGGGGTTCGGGACTAACCATACCACCTACTGACATGCAGTGCAGACGAATTTGTTCGAGCTCATGGCAGTATGTTTTAAGAACACTGTCTCTGATGCCCACCCTGTACTTTCAGAGACTTCTTCAAAGGAGACATTTCTGAAGAAGGCCAATGATGTACTTACTTTCCTTATGTCATGTGACCTGGGAAAGGAGTGTGGGTTTGCTTTTTTGATTAGGGACACTAAAATTATTCCTAACCCTTGTAGAGAGAGTGGTTTATTCGTGCTAGGGTGTAGGAAAATCGTACCTTCTGGGATGTTTGCCGTGACCTCTAGGTAAACCTTAAGTGCTTGAACTGGGCATAATGTTTTGTCTGCTAAATTAAGTTTCCTTATAAGAATAGGAGATTTCCTTCTTAAAGGATCCTCGTTCTTGGCCAGGAATGATGGGCCTGGGGACAATAATAAATGATTATCAACAGTTTGTGTGATATATCGTCCCCGTCTAAGAGAGCCTAGTTCACTAATACGGGCCCCTGATGCTAATGCAATCAGGAAGATCGCCTTTTGTAGCTTGTGAGTTGCGGTTGTATTGGGTCCACTGAACTGAGGAGTAGATAGAAGTCCAAGTACCTTGTTCAGGGACCAAGTAATTGGGAGTCTTTCGGGAGCGGGTCTTTGTAGAGCAAAAGACCGTAGAAGGGAAGTAACAACTTCTATGCTGGAGTCAATCCCGAATCCATAAAGCAATGGTTCTGATAATGCTGTCTTGTATGACATGATTGTTGTAACCACAAGGCGTTTGTCTTCAAAAAGATATATCATAAAATTTAAAAGTGTTTCTATAGAAATTTCAACTGGGCTCTCAGTATGGATATAATCTAACCATATCTTCCATACAGACTGGTATTGTCGGATAGATGACGTCCGTAATTTTTGCACTAGGTACCTAGCAATGTTGGGTGAGTAGTTTTCTACGGTAGATAATGTTTAAAAATCCATATGTGAAGGTCTCGGTTCAGAAGGAGGATTGTAAATAATTTTCCTCCTACTTTCTGGGATAGTACGTGGACGACAGTGGAATTGATCTTTTTGCCCACTGTTGAAGTGATAGGAACCAATGTCTGTTTGGCCAATTTAGGGCTATTAAGTAAGCTGTTCCTTTGAAGGTTAGGAGTTTGCTCAAAACCTTCGGAAATCCGGGACAATGGCGGAAAAAGATATATCGTCCTCCAATTGTTCCAGTCTTGTAGGAAGGCATCTCTTGCTATTGCTTAATTGTCCAAGTTCGGAGATACATATACTGGAAGTTTGTGGTTCTCGTATGTGGCAAACAGGTCCACTTCTGGTTGTGAAAGCATGTTGGCTATTGTTTGGAAAGAGTGGTTGTCCAACATCCACTCTGTTGAGGCTGTCGTTTTCCTCGATAGAGTCTGCTATTACATTGAGAGACCCTGTGAGGTGAATTGCAGACAGGTGCCACTTCTTTACTTGTGCCATCCGAAGGATGGCTAGCATTACCATGTTGAGAGGAGGTGAACATGATCCCGATCTCTCGATGCAGGACACTGCAGTCGTGTTGTCTAGAACCAACAGAATGTATGTCTCTTCTGGAGGTTTGAGTTTTTTGAGAGACAAAAAGACAGCCATCAGTTCCAGGAAATTGATATGACACTTCCTTAGAGTAACTGACCACCTCCCTGCCACCTGACGATCCTCCCAATGTCCTCCCCAACCTGTCAGTGAGGCATCTGTGTGTATTGTCACTCTTACAGATGGAGGAGTCAGGGCGACCTGTTTCGCCAGAGATTCCTTTCGGGTCCAAGGCCGAAGTATCTCCCCGACTTTTTGATTCTTTTGGTGAGATCTGTCTCGCAGCTTTTGTCTTGCATGTAACAGCCAAAATTTGTTCACGTTTTTCAATTGCAATCTGAGTATTGGATCTATTATTGATGCAAATTGCAATAGACCCATCATGCATTCTAATTGCCGTCTTGAAACTCTGGGCTGGTCTAGGAACCTTTTGAGGTTTTCCCTTATTCTGTTCTGAGTTTTGATGGGGAGAGACAACAGGCCCTGAAGAGTATCCCAACACAGTCCCAACCACTGAAAACGTCTGCTGGGTGTGAGGTGGGATTTTTCCCAATTTATTATAAAACCTTTTGACTGGAGTCTGTTGATCACTGCTCTTAAGTTTTTCAAGCCTTATTTTCTTGTGGCCCCCCAGATTAACCAGTCGTCTAGGTAAGCTATTAGTTGTATTCCTTCCTTCCTGAGTTCCTGGACGACTACTGTTGCTAGTTTTGTAAAAATTCTTGGGGCAATGTTTAGTCCAAAGGGCATGACTTTGAACCTGTACGCTGGCACACCATGGGGGATGACTCCTCGAGGACAAGACAGCGACTACGCTATAAAAAAAACTCAGTAATTCTGGAGAAAGGAAACTCGTGACTCTTACCTCCATTCCTTTATTCCTTTCTCGGTCTCAACTACAAAGATTCAAAAACGACTTGGGGAGCATGCAGGTCCCACAGTTCTCTTTTTACGTATCTCAATTCATTCAAAAATTCACAAAAATGGTACAGACAAGACACACAATTAAATTGAAACCTCAAATCACAGTTTTTTCAACATCAAAAATGGCAATAAACTACAAAAATAAAAGGTATAAACACAACAAGGCATGGGGGTGGGACTAAAGGCATGGGGATGGGGGAGAAGTATGCATCACCAAATAAAAGGGGAAACTCAACATTTCTTTTACAGCACAATTTTCAAGGATTACACTCTCTACAGATTGTCATATAAGAAAATATTTAACAATTATTCAATATGTGTTCCTTAAAAAGGGTAGATTTTAAGAATAATTCAAATTGATACAATGTAAACACAGAACTGGGAGCATTCTGTTGGAGGATACAATGTACATTTAATACAATGTAAACACAAGACCAGGAGCATTCTCATTGGACAAAAACATACATTTAACAAAGTTAATTGTTATTTATGATGTAATGGTTCTAGAGCATGACTATTAGTGAACACTAAATTATTAAGTAGGTTAGTTGTTAGGAATAACAGTCTCAACAAAACATCCTATCTAAGAAGTGAATCTCCATAATGAAGACAGTGGTTTGTATTCTCTGGAGAACAGATCACTGTTTCTTAAATTCCATTTTTCCTAGAAATACGAACCTGAAATGTTAGAATAATTCCACGTCTAACATCCTTGCTTGTGTCCATATTGGCAAAGGGAAATGTTAGAATTATCAGTCAGGTGAATGGATGTTATGCCTCTCCCCCCCACCTACATGCTAGTTGCCATGCATCAGTGACCAAACCAGCTTACTTTACAAGATATATCTATACTGTATAAAAGACTTCAGGTTTACTGATACAGTATAGGGAATTGCCATTTTTCATTAAAAGAAAGTTGCTTTTTTTATAGAATTACTGTACTGTATTGAGTTCATGAGGAACTGTAATGTATTAAACATGACATAGTTATGTACAGTATATGATGCTACTGTATAATCAAATTCTTTTCTGGCCAGCCATTTGTAATACACAGTACAGTACTTCTTAATAACCCTAGCCCTTGACTCACAAGCTGCTACCCCAACATGTGTGACAGAATCACTCTCCCCCTGCACTTTTTCCACTTCAGGGGTTTTATCACTGGGTGTTACAGGGGTTTTAGCATCGGACTTCTGACATATAAGGGCATGGAGTTGAGAATTTTAGCTTAGTGGTAATAATAAGAATGATAATCAGTTGTAAATCTCTCTCTCTCTCTCTCTCTCTCTCTCTCTCTCTCTCTCTCTCTCTCTCTCTCTCTCTCTCTCTCTCTCTCTCTCTCTCTCTCTAATTTATTAATTGTACCTTTGCCCTCTAATTTCAAGACTTTTTTGTACATATTTAGTAGTATGAAATACTGTATGTCCCTTTTCCTAGTCGTGTAGATTATTTTAGAAATTTTATATCGCACACATGACTAATTTTAAAAGAAGTTTAGTTGAAACTCTTTTGACAGTTGTAAATACTAGGTACTGTAATATTATAAACTGTTTGTGTTCCTACGCAGTACTTTGTTATTTCAGGAGTGCCTTTCGTCAGGGGTTGGTTTCTGGAGACAAACATGTCTTGTATCCAATACTGGCATGGCTTTTACAGAGAATGGAGGAGCTCAAGAAACGAGCCTACTTAGCCAAGTACCTGGTGAAACTTGATGTCCCAGCTGAGATCCTTGGAGATGCAGATGTTGCTGATGTACATTTAAAGGTAAACACTAGTATTTACTAGAGATATGCAGCATTTTTATTCTCTTTTGTGTGTAATTTTCCTATGTTTATTTTTTAATATAAATCCTAATATCTTTACACACATGATATTTCACAGGCAGAGGAAGCTTCCCTACTTCAAATCTGCATAAACTGCCTCCTGGATGCAAATTTTGGTTACCTCTAAGAGGCAGGGATGCAATAGGTGCCCTCACTACAACTTTTTATTTTACAAGTCTTTATATGATACACTTACAATTGAAACTTTAGACTATTTTTTTTTTTATTAATTTTTAGTTTTTAATTTAGAGTAATAATCTATTTTTGTTCTTTATCCTTTCTACCTCTGTATTGTACCTTCTTTCTGGCCATCCTCTGCCAGAGCTTGATGGCTCCCTTTGTTTTAACTACCCTAGATTATCAGGCTTTGGAGTACTGGGATGATCAGGACAAGAACCAACACATCAACTAATGGGAGGTGGAGAAAAATGGCACTTCAAGAGTTCTTTGCACACATCACTTGCATGATGATGGTGTCATGTCAGACAACGATTGCATGCTTCAGTAATCGGGGTGGTATGAGGTTGGTGTAATGGGAAGAAGGTTAATCCTCTCAAGGACTCTGTTCCAGCCATTGCCAACTTTTCTGAGACAGCAAAGAAAAATGTCAGTCAGCCACCAAAGGCTATAGATGTGCGTTGCCACAAAATTTAGAACGACAAGGAATTGATCTCAATTCTTCAACTCAGTTGAAGAGATTGTGTCACCATATCCAGGGGAGATCTTAGTTGGGATTTTTCACTGGTGTTGAAGAGCATGACAAGACATCCCTATGAAACTTTAGAGCTGATTTAATTTTTCTTGCTATCAACATTATTTTCCTAGTAGCACTTGCCTGTGTAAGGAAAGTTAGAGAGTTAATAAGCTCCATGCCATCTCTAGCAAGGTCATGCACTTGGAAAACTGGGATTATATTAGCTCTCCTGTATCCCAGATTTTCTTGCCAAGATTCAGTTATCCTGTAAATGGAATCACCTTGCAGCTTCTATTGCTGTTCCTTGTTGAAGCATACATGCTAGTAATGAAGATGATTTCCTTTATCATGTAATAATAAATATTAATAGCCAGGGACTAGGGGCTTGGGAGAGTAAGTCAAGGTTGTTTTTACCTACAGGGACAATGAAAAATTAGGTATATAAGAATACCATCTCTTGCTGGCTCAGACTTCCCATCTCCAGAACATGTTATGAAGCTTCAGGGGAGAAGGCTGTTCAGGTCAAGATGCAGGTACATCAAATTAGGGCTTTGGTTACTTCTCTTCTTGTTAAAGAAGTTTGGATATTGATGCTGTTTTTAGGCCAGGCACCTGGAGTTATCAAATAACGTATTCAAGCTTTATATAAATAATACCTATAAGTTTCTATATTTGTTCTCATTGGATCCAGTGGTCATGACTGGCCAAGCTTTCTCGCTTCCTGTAATCTCTGGAATTGAGGGATTCCTCCTCATCACATTAATTATTTCCTGGGTGTCCTTTAAATGTAGATCTTCCACGTTACCTCACTACTATCTCTTTTGTATATGGTAACGCACTTCCCTTTCATAAGTTCTCTCACATTTATATTTATTTACTTATAGGGTCATGTAACAGCACGAGACTCCCTTGGAATAATGGGTTCTTGATGCTTCATTCCCCTTTACTTGCAGCTGGTTTCCTCTGCTATTGCCATTTTGCTTTCAGTAGGAGACTTTTGGGTGTAGGAAAACAAATTACTGTATACTGTTGATAGCAACCTCCCAGCGCCTTGCCTCTTGCTTCTCAGTTTCTTGGAATCCTGTTCTTGGTGCCTTATTCATCTATTTATTCCTTTTTATTAGATCTCTTGCATCAAAGTCTTCAACCTTTGCATAGCTAGTGCCATTTCTTTCCATTTGTCACTTTTAATGAATGCCTTTTGAGGACACAAGCCAGCTGTTACTATTTCGTAGCCAGTCATAGCCAAAATTTACACTTTCTAAAAGCAGTTTAGTCACCTGGCACCAGACACATTATGTTATGGCAGTTGGTTATTCATGATCTTTAACTCCTTTTGCTAAAGTACAATCTTTAATGTGTCTCCCTCCAATTTACCATTTAAGCAAATGGAAAATATTTATTTTTCATTTGGACATTCAGTATTTAGAATTTTCTAAACTTATCTAAACTGTAACTCTTCTGTTAGCCACCTTCATTCTAGTCATGAAAAACTCTTTGACTATCAGAGTAGTAAGTATTTAATTGTTACCATTGCTATTGCAGTATGAAGAGCTGATTGAACAGTTCAAGACCATCCATAGAGAATATGAAGCTCTTAAGAATAGTGGCTTCTCCACAGCTGAGCTACGAAGGGACATATCTGCTATGGAAGAAGAACGGGACTTGGTTCATCGAAGAATAGAACGCATGAAACAAAAGGTAATTTTACTTCGAAAGGTTTTTCATATTAACATGCAAAGATGAGGTTAAAGCATTGTTTATTTGCTCTCATGACTGTTTGTTTTACATAAATTTAATGTACTGTCTGTGTTTTATGATGTGAGTTGCATTTCATTTCTTGTATGTTAATGTTTAATGATGGATTTTTATTTGCTGATAATGATAGATTATGTCACTGAGATACATGGTTAGATGTAAGAGAAATACAGACAGTCCCCGCTTTAGGGTGGGGGTTGCGTTCCCAACAGAGTTCCATAACCCGAAAAACGCCATACACCGGAACATCATAATAATAATAATAATGGGAATAAATCGTGCTTACAGTGCCATAAAACCAGGTTACAGGTCCTTAAAACCGCTTACAGTGCCATAAAATCAAGTTAACTGTGCCGTGAGCCAAGTGCCATAAAGTTGGAATGCTGTAAACTGAGACTGCTGTAACCCAGGGACTTCCTTATATTGTGAATGACTGGTATTGGGAGATAGAAAGTGTAAGGAAATTATACTTTGCAATAATTGATGTGATGTATAGCTCATTTGGACACTTGTACAGGGAGGTTCCATAAATTTTGTGCATGTATGAATATTTTTGGAAACTTATGGTTAATGACATCACTGACTTTCTAACATTTGTAATTTTGTACATTATTGTGTGTGTGAATTTGAAAGCATTAATCAAATGGTTAATATCTGTTGACTTGATTTGCCATCATCTTCTTTACACAAAAGTTTTTTACTCCAAAATTCATGTTGGCACAATTTAGTACACATAGATCCAATACAGTAATATAATTTTGTCATAGCTGGAGCAAAGCTTTGCTGTGTAATTGATTGTCAACAGTGAAAAGGCAATACTAATAGAATTAACTACATGTCCCATATTATGTGTTGGATGGTAGTCATAGAAGATATGAATGCAAAAGATGATCAGAATTATGAAAAATATCATAAACCTGCACAACTGGTTACTCAAATAACAAAGTAAATAAATTTAATTGTACTTAAGTTTTTTCAACCACTTTAAATGAGACTCATCTGCTAAACAGGGAAACAGCATTCAAAACAGTGCAAATTAAAAGAATATAAACATCCTCTGGAAGACAAGTCTCAAAAATTCTGAAAGACTCACTATAACAGTTTTTTGTTTTACTGAAGAAAAGATGGCCTACTGTTAAGGAAACATTGTTAACACATTCCCCATAATTTGTACCAAGCACTAATCTTTGCTGAATCTCTGCTAAGAGAATCAGCATGAAAAACACAAATTTCAGTGCTTTTCCTGTCAGTGATAGTTAAAATTCCCAATTACACAATACAGACAAGAGCATCTTGAAAGCTACTATGAGAAATTAAAAGATTTGATAAGCGCTATTCTCTTTTTAGTCTTCCAGTTTTATGTATGTGAAGTATGCAGAGTAGTAGCAAGAGGAATTATGAGAAAAATCTCAAATGGTTCATATTCAGTCAACACTACGTAAATTTCATGCACATCTGTCCAGGACATACTTCAGAATTTGAAATGATTTTAAAGGTCTACCATCAACAAAATTGCTCTAGGGTCTCAGAATTAAGCACAATTAAACTTTTATTTGTCCATCCACTGTGTTAGCCCATGTATGCAAAGTCAGAAGAATATACATAAATGGGCAGATATAAAGTGAAAGTATAAAACCTGAAGTAAACATCAACAGGGCCAGCAGCAAGACAAAATATTTTTTATTATGAATTGGGGTTTGATGGCATATTGCATAATTATAATCATCATGTGTATGTCATGGCCAGTTTATTTTGTTAGTACTGTACTCTATCTTCCTTTTTTCATTATTGAAAAATTTACTGTTGATATCTGTTGAACAGGTTGAGGGAACTCCTAACAGTGAATCTATGCTGGCATCTGCCAGAGCTTTAAGACTTGAAAGAGAGCGTCAGAAAGAAATGAAGCAACATGAATCTGACCTTAAGGATGCTATCCACTTATCAGAACAAAGGTGCATGAGACTCCAAACTCAGCTGAAGGATATTAGGAAAGCTGGGATGGGCACCACGCCAGAAGGTATTTATTAAATTTACACACTGTAATTGTATTCACTGTTTTGAAATGTTTTAGTTAACTTATTCCTAGATATATAAATATATATATATATATATATATATATATATATATATATATATATATATATATATATATATATATATATATATATATATATATATATATATATATATATATATATATAGAAATCATCAACACACAATCACGTGTGGAACAGAAATAAATTTCTGACTCACGTCGGGGATCGAACCCAGGTCTCTCAGGTGGAAAGCAAGGGCGTTACCCACTGGGCCATACAAGTCTAAAAGAAGTCGGAACCTGAGAGCAACTGCACCCAAGGAATTACCTGGGCAAGCTAACTGCTTGCATACCAGCGAATTTTTTCCCAACTTCCCGACTCAGCAATGACCCAATGGACAACATTTCATTCTGAATTATCCCTTCTGAGTGAATAAGATAGAAATCATCAACACACAATCACGTGTGGAACAGAAATAAATTTCTGACTCACGTTGGGATCGAACCCAGGTCTCTCAGGTGGAAAGCAAGGGTGTTACCCACTGGGCCATACAAGTCTAAAGAAGTCGGAATCTGAGAGCAACTGCACCCAAGGAATTACCTGGGCAAGCTAACTGCTTGCATACCAGCGAGTTTTCCCCAACTTCCCGACTCAGCAATGACCCAATGGACAACATTTCATTCGAATTATCCCTTCTGAGTGAATAAGATATAAATCATCAACACACAATCACGTGTGGAACAGAAATAAATTTTTGACTCACGTCGAGATTGAACCCAGGTCTCTCAGGTGGAAAGCAAGGGCGTTACCCACTGGGCCATACAAGTCTAAAAGAAGTCGGAACCTGAGAGCAACTGCACCCAAGGAATTACCTGGGCAAGCTAACTGCTTGCATACCAGCGAGTTTTCCCCAACTTCCCGACTCAGCAATGACCCAATGGACAACATTTCATTCGAATTATCCTTCTGGAGTGAATAAGATAGAAATCATCAACACACAATCACGTGTGGAACAGAAATAAATTTCTGACTCATGTCGGATCGAACCCGGTCTCTCAGGTGGAAAGCAAGGCGTTACCCACTGGGCCATACAAGTCTAAAAGAAGTCGGAACCTGAGAGCAACTGCACCCAAGGAATTACCTGGGCAAGCTAACTGCTTGCATACCAGCGAGTTTTCCCCAACTTCCCGACTCAGCAATGACCCAATGGACAACATTTCATTCAATTATCCTTCTGAGTGAATAAGATAGAAATCATCAACACACAATCGTGTGGAACAGAAATAAATTTCTGACTCACGTTGGGATCGAACCCAGGTCTCTCAGGTGGAAAGCAAGGCGTTACCCACTGGGGCCATACAAGTCTAAAAGAAGTGGAACCTGAGCAACTGCACCCATCGGGGAATTACCTGGGCAAGCTAACTGCTTGCATACCAGCAGTTTTCCCCAACTTCCCGACTCAGCAATGACCCAATGGACAACATTTCATTCGAATTATCCCCTTCTGAGTGAATAAGATAGAAATCATCAACACACAATCACGTGTGGAACAGAAATAAATTTCTGACTTCGTCGGGATCGAACCCAGTTCTCTCAGGTGGAAAGCAAGGGCGTTACCCACTGGGCCATACAAGTCTAAAAGAAGTGGAACCATCCAGCAACTGCACCCAAGGAATTACCTGGGCAAGCTAACTGCTTGCATACCATCGAGTTTTCCCCAACTTCCCGACTCAGCAATGACCCAATGGACAACATTTCATTCGAATTATCCCTTCTGAGTGAATAAGATATAAATCATCAACACACAATCACGTGTGGAACAGAAATAAATTTCTGACTCACGTCGGGATCGAACCCAGGTCTCTCAGGTGGAAAGCAAGGCGTTACCCACTGGGCCATACAAGTCTAAAAGAAGTTGGAACCTGAGCAACTGCACCTAAGGAATTACCTGGGCAAGCTAACTATTGCATACCAATGATTTTTCCCCAACTTCCCGACTCAGCAATGACCCAATGGACAACATTTCATTCAATTATCCTTCTGAGTGAATAAGATATAAATCATCAACACACAATCCCGTGTGGAACAGAAATAAATTTCTGACTCACGCCAGAGGATCGAACCCAGGTCTCTCAGGTGGAAAGCAGGCGTTACCCACTGGGCCATACAGTCTAAAGAAGTCGAACCTGCAGCAACTGCAACCCAGGAATTACCTGGGCAAGCTAACTGCTTGCATACCAATGATTTTCCCCAACTTCCGACTCAGCAATGACCCTTGGTGCAGTTGCTCTCAGGTTCCGACTTCTTTTAGACTTGTATGGCCCAGTGGGTAACGCCCTTGCTTTCCACCTGAGACCTGGGTTCGATCCCGACGTGAGTCAGAAATTTATTTCTGTTCCACACGTGATTGTGTGTTGATGATTTCTATCTTATTCACTCAGAAGGGATAATTCGAATGAAATGTTGTCCATTGGGTCATTGCTGAGTCGGAAGTTAGGGGAAACTTCGCTGGTATGCAAACAGTTAGCTTGCCCAGGTAATTCCTTGGGTGCAGTTGCTCTCAGGTTCCGACTTCTTTTAGACTTGTATGGCCCAGTGGGTAACGCCTTGCTTTCCACCTGAGAGACCTGGGTTCGATCCTGACGTGAGTCAGAAATTTATTTCTGTTCCACACGTGATTGTGTGTTGATGATTTCTATCTTATTCACTCAGAAGGGATAATTCGAATGAAATGTTGTCCATTGGGTCATTGCTGAGTCGGGAAGTTGGGGAAAACTGCTGGTATGCAAGCAGTTAGCTTGCCCAGGTAATTCCTGGGTGCAGTTGCTCTCAGGTTCCGACTTCTTTTAGACTTGTATGGCCCAGTGGGTAACGCCCTTGCTTTCCACCTGAGAGACCTGGGTTCGATCCCGACGTGAGTCAGAAATTTATTTCTGTTCCACACGTGATTGTGTGTTGATGATTTATCTTATTCACTCAGAAGGGATAATTCGAATGAAATGTTGTCCATTGGTCATTGCTGAGTCGGGAAGTTGGGGAAAACTGGCTGGTATGCAAGCAGTTAGCTTGCCCAGGTAATTCCTTGGAGTGCAGTTGCTCTCAGGTTCCGACTTTTAGACTTGTATGGCCCAGTGGGTAACGCCCTTGCTTTCCACCTGAGAGACCTGGGTTCGATCCCCGACGTGAGTCAGAAATTTATTTCTGTTCCACACGTGATTGTGTGTTGATGATTTCTATCTTATTCACTCAGAAGGGATAAGTCGAATGAAATGTTGTCCATTGGGTCATTGCTGAGTCGGGAAGTTGGGGAAAACTCGCTGGTATGCAAGCAGTTAGCTTGCCCAGGTAATTCCTGGGTGCAGTTGCTCTCAGGTTCCGACTTCTTTTAGACTTGTATGGCCCAGTGGGTAACGCCCTTGCTTTCCACCTGAGAGACCTGGGTTCGATCCTGACGTGAGTCAGAAAAATATATATATATATATATATACATACATACAGGCAGTCCCTGGTTAACGGCGGGGTTTCCGTCCCCAGCGGGGTGCTGCTAACTGAAAATCAGCGATAATAGCTCCAAAAACCTTGCTTAACAGCTCCGTTAATTGGAGATTGGCGCCGAAAATCTGGTTAACAACGTCTCTAGCCAAGTGCTGTAACACCGAAACGCCGTTAACTGGTGCCGCCGGTAAGAGAGGACTACGATATATATATATATATATATATATATATATATATATATATATATATATATATATATATATATATATATATATATATACAGTGATCCCTCGTCTATCGCGGATAATGGGGACCAGAACCCCCCGCGATAAGTGAAATTCCACGAAGTAGCATTGGCCCCTCCCTAGGGAGGCATATACTGTACTGTATATACATGGTATATATTTAAAGGCTTTATAGCCTTTCCCACACTGTTATAAACACTTCCTATGCACTTAAACACTGTATTACTATTTTGATCTCCTATCACAGTAATATGCATAAAAAAAAAAGATCGTCCCATATTTGTAATGTTTACGTTCTGAGAATCTGACTGAAGCTGCTCACTACTAATGAAAGAGTTAGGAAAATAATTTTTAGTTGCTAAAAGAAACAAATTTATCAATGAAATTATTTATAATTCTGTACATAAAAGTTTATGATACAGTAATTCATATTTCATAGAGAGAGAGAGAAATGGTGTGTACTGTACAGCACAGTAGCTTGGGACGAGACTAAGTCTTGACTAAGTCTTGACAAGCTGGTAATGAGAGAGTATACAGTATCCTTGAGTTGCTTACGTATGAAATTCGGATTTTAATTATTTTTACAGTGATTTAAGATGAAACATCAACAGTGATAAGATATTCTCTTATGTACCACTCACGTGCCTTGTCCGAATGCCCTTCTAGTCCTTTGCGCGTCGGTCGCAGAAGCCGTTCTTCTCACGTAACATGATGAAACATCGCTGTTTTCCGCAATATTGGTGGTACTTTTTAATTTTAATTTTTCGATGAATATTTTGAAAAATCCGCGATGCAGTGAAGCATCTTTTGTTTAATTTCATTTTTGTACTGAATTATATGTCATAATGCAATGAACCAACAGTACTAGCAGATATTAATAATTATTAATGGAATTAATGAAATATTTGGGTCTTCATATATCGCGACTATTTTTTGAAATTTCCGGAAAAGCTATATATTTTCTCTTATAATATACATACGTAATGGAAAAATCCTGAAGTCGTGAATCCGCGATAGTTGAACCGCATAAGTAGCGAGGGTTCACTGTATATATATATATATATATATATATATATATATATATATATATATATATATATATATATATATATATATATATATATATATATATGTCACGTTAAGTGATGGTTTTATTGGAACTGCTGGCTCGTTCCCTTTGTGGATTGCTGCCTCCTTACCTTCAAGTTTTTTTTGTTTTGATGTTCTCGTCGGTGAGCTGCCGTTTTTCTTTCTTCAGTCGGGTCTGGTAGGGCAGCAAAGGTAGCGGCATGGCAGCAGCAGCAGGCAGTTTTGAGTCGACGTTGGTCGAGTTTTGAGCAGCAAATTGAGCACGGCGAAGTGGAGCACGTCGTAGAGGTGGAGTGTGACCATGAGTAGTCGTGTGACCCACGAGCTGCTCATCTTTATGACAGCGTGAGGCTGTTTTCCATCGGGGTTTTCTGGTTTGTGGGTTTTTGTCCCTGTTGTACAGCTGAGGGCTGTCTTGGTGCCCCGATGGAACGTATGTTTGTTTTTTCTGCCTGCTGTTGTTTATTTTTGCCTTTTTTTTGTTTAATGCTACTTTTTGTTTAACTTGCTTTTGTTTAGTGCTGCCTTTTGGCTTCTTTTTGTATTTATGGTTTTTTATCTTTTTACCAGACCTGACTCACTTATAAATATTGTAAATAAATTAATATTAAGCTCATTTTATTGTTTTTGTTGTTTTCCCCTCCTTTGTTTGTTGCATCTGCCGTCAGTCAAGACAGCCCCGTCCTGAGTATAAGGAACCTGCATAACGGCCCACTCGGGTCGTTACAATGGCGACCGTGACAGGGCGGCTCTGTTTTGGCTAGCGGGGTTGTTACGGCATTGGAGGAGCTTATTAAAAAAAAAAAAATTTTTTTTTTTCTTTTAGGTGGGGAGGTGTCACGTTAAGTGATGGTTTTGCGGGAACTGCTGGTTCCCGCTCGTTCCCTTTGTGGATTGCTGCCTCCTTACCTTCAAGTTTTTTTGTTTTGATGTTCTCGTCGGTGAGCTGCCGTTTTTTCTTTCTTCAGTCCCGGGTCTGGTAGGGCAGCAAAGGTAGCGGCAGTGGCAGCAGCAGCAGGCAGTTTTGGAGTCGGCGTTGGTCGAGTTTTTGAGCAGCAAATTGGAGCACCAGGCGGAGCACGTCGTAGAGGTGGAGTGTGACCATGAGTATCGTGTGACCACGAGCTGCTCATCTTTGATGACAGCGTGAGGCTGTCCTGACGTCTCCATCAGGGTTTTTTCTGGTTTGTGGGTTTTTGTCCCTGTTGTACAGCTGAGGGCTGTCTTGGTGCCCTGATGGAGGAATGTTTGTTTTTTTCTGCCTGCTGTTGTTTATTTTTGCCTTTTTTTGTTTAATGCTACTTTTTGTTTAACTTGCTTTTGTTTATGCCTTTTGGCTTCTTTTTGTATTTATGGTTTTTATCTTTTTACCAGACCTGACTCACTTATAAATATTGTAAATAAATTAATATTAAGCTCATTTTATTGTTTTTGTTGTTTTCCCTCCTTTGTTTGTTGCATCTGCCGTCAGTCAAGACAGCCCCGTCCTGAGTATAAGGAACCTGCATAGCGGCCCACTCGGGTCGTTACAATATATATATATATATATATCTATATATATATATATATTTAGGATACAGGCAGGACAGCAAATCAGTCAGAACGCCATTCTCCCTCAAGACTCAGACTTAGTTATGGCTAGCCTTGATGTCGAGTCTTTATTCACAAATGTTCCTGTTGAAGAGACCATTGACATTATTATGCGTAAATTATTTCCAGATCCTAATACCTTATTCCATAATTTTAACTCCGATGATTTTAGAAGATTCCTTAAACTTGCTGTGCTGGACACTGCCTTTATTTTTAATAACACTGCTTTTAAACAAATTGATGGGATGGCGATGGGTTCCCCTCTGGGCCCAACGTTCGCAAATATTTTTATGTGTCACTTCGAGGAGCAGTTGTTGGACAGCTGCCCTCTCAGTATTTACCCTTTATTCTACAAAAGGTATGTAGATGATACTTTTACCTTGTTTAGATCTTGGTCTGATGCTGAAGAATTCCTTGATTTCTCTAACAGTAGACATTCAAATATAAAATTTAGTATTGAAGTTGAACAGGATACTAAGTTATCCTTTTTAGATGTCTCAGTTTCGCGTGAATCAGACTGTTTTAACACGAGTATTTGGAGGAAACCCACTTTTACTGGTTTAGGATCCAACTTTTATAGCAGCTGTTTTTTTAATTTTAAACTAAATGCTTTGTGTACTCTTTTATATAGAGCCTTCCATTTATCTTCGAACTGGCATGTTTTTAATAAGGAAATACAATTTTTACAGTTTTTTCACCAACAGTTATTTTCCATCAAACTTATTTTTTCAATATGTGCGGAAAATATTAGATGACAACTTCATACCAAAGTACAAAATTCCAACTGTTCCCAAACTTCAAGTCTATGCCAGTGTTCCATTTGTACATGATAAAACTTTTAGCCAAAAGCTTTCTCAAATTATTTTTAGCCACTATGGAGCCGTAAAAATTAATTTAATTCCAAAGAATCCTTTGAAAATTGGTTCTTAATTCAATATTAAAGAACATTTAAGTGACCTTATGACGTCTGGGGTGGTGTATAAATATGATTGTGTTCTCGAGGAACTTACGTGGGTTGCACCCAAAGACTTCTTAAGGTTTTGCCGATTCTCACAAAGGTGTGAGCTATCGAACGGGCAATAAACTAAGTAATCCCGAATTTTCAAGTATCAGGGAGCATGCCAAAAAATGTGGTAATAACATTGAATACGATCAATTTAAAATAATTTCAAGAGCCTCTTCCGAGCTAGCACTCTCTAGTCTGGAATCGTTAATTATCAAACAGACAGTACCACTGTTGAATGCCCAAAACTCCTCCACCCCTCTCTACCTGTCGTAACCGTCTTCCTTGCTTTTCACTTACCCGTATTCCAGTAGCCCTCCTTCTCCCTTCTATATAGGTTGGTACCCCCCAGCAACGCATAAACTATGGTTATATACAAATGTTTTTAAAGAGATTTTTGTATATTTTATATGTATTCTCAATATTTATTCTCTTATTGCAGCCTTGAAAATGAGACTAGTTGTCTTGAAATGTCGGCACAAATAAAGATGCTTTTATGTACACTCGGCAAGAAAAGTGAGGATACAGTTTTCTTAAATCTTGGACATATATTACTAAATAATGAGACATGCAACTTTAGAAAGGGGAGGAGCTTCAGTCTTATTGTGCTTGTTTTTTGCTTGACCTCCTATAACTTTCTATCATATTCTACGGTTCTGAAATCATTGATACTTAAATGCAGTAGTAAGCTTTACAGTATTCGTTCAAGTTGTAATTTGCAGTGACAGCTCTGAGCAAAATAAACATTTTCCCACATAACCTACGAAGTAACCTTGCACATAAGAATTTATGACACCACAATGAAGGGAATGCTTGCATAATCGGAAACGCGATCTTCCATAATGAAATCAAGAGTTAAATTTGAGCTATGTCCAACGAAAACTTGGGGAACAATAAAGGAACGAATGCAATGTTATGGTGAGAGAGAGAGAGAGAGAGAGAGAGAGAGAGAGAGAGAGAGAGAGAGAGAGAGAGAGAGAGAGAGAGTTGCTAGCCTAGGCCTATATGTAGAGCTACCCATTTCATTATTTTTTTCCTTTTAGAGATTGAGCGATACTATATTTGTATAGTATGTTTTAGCAGTGAGAGAGAGAGAGAGAGAGAGAGAGAGAGAGAGAGAGAGAGAGAGAGAGAGAGAGAGAGAGAGAGAGAGAGAGAGTTGCTGTTGTGTAAGCCTAGGCCTACATGTAGAGTTACTCATTTCATTATTTTTTTCTTTTAGAGATTGAGCGATACTATATTTGTATAGTATGTTTTAGCAATGGAGAGAGAGAGAGAGAGAGAGAGAGAGAGAGAGAGAGAGAGAGAGAGAGAGAGAGCCCATACATGTAGAGCTACTCATTTCATTATTTTTTTTTCTTTTAGAGATTGAGCGATACTATATTTGTACAGTATGTTTTAGCAATGGAGAGAGAGAGAGAGAGAGAGAGAGAGAGAGAGAGAGAGAGAGAGAGAGAGAGAGACTATGGCAACGTAAAGAAACATCCAGTTACTTGTGTTTTCCCCGCGGAAGTTATCGCGGTACTCCGCACATCATAGAGAACGCTCTTGGATTTAAATAGATTAGGTCAACCTGCAAATAGCTGTCACAACATTTACTGCCATTAATTCCAGCTGACCTTTAACACCGTGAAATACAAATATGAATGTGTAAAAATTAAAGAAATTATCATTACCTCGTATGATGATGCAATAATAAGCCTGTTCATAACGGAAAACGAGTAAATATTGCCGTTCTGATAAACAATACTACACGAGATATCCACACACTATCTTTTAGATCTCTATGAACAAAGTCATCTGAGAAATTCTGATTACTTGGACATGCATGGTGTTTTTAAGTTTTTTGTTTTGCAGATTTAACATATATGATATAATTTGCATTGTATTTTCATATTCTAGAGTAAATTTACTGAGATTATGTGTTTTCTGCAAGAAAAAAATTAAAATTGATGAAATCTAAAGAAAACTGTAAGAGTGTACCAGTCTGTTTCCACTGCCCTCAAGATATATATATATATATATATATATATATATATATATATATATATATATATATATATATATATATATATATATATATATATATATATATATATATATATATATATATATATATACATACATACATACATACATACATACATACAGTAAACCCCCTGTATTCGCAGGGGATGTGTTCCAGACACCTCCCCCCCCCTGCAAATAGTTAAAATCTGTAAATACTTGCTACCCCTCCTCCAAAAATGCTTATAACTGCCTACCTTGAAAGTATTAAACTTATTATACATAATTTTATTTTATTTTAACAGGATTGCTGCAAAGGCTGGAAGAAGATGTGAATGTCAATACTTACATAGTTAAAGAGAAACTTCCTAAGGAACTTAAGACTAAACAAAGACGAGTAGAGATACTGCAGCGTGTAGTTGCCCAGCCAGCTATGGGCCAAAATGAACTGGATTCTGTTAACAAACAGGTAAGGAACTAATGTGTCACTGAACCTGCTCATTAGAAAATCATAAAGATCAACTTCTTTTTGGGTGTTATCATTAGGAACTTTGGTTCTTGCAATTTTTGAAGTGGCTCAAAATGTAAGTCCACTTTTTACTGTATTCATGAATAACCATGGTTTTATATATAAAATTTGCCTATGCAAATCTGAAAAGAAGTTACTAACAGAGGTGAAGCTGAGTAGGTAAGTAAATGAAGGTGTTTCTGCCCAGAGATAGCATGCGTGGTTGAGAATGACTGAACACAGTGGGAGATGTTATTAGCTTCTGTACATATGAGGCATGCTACACCAGCAAGTAAATAATAATGAGTTTGCATCTGTAACATATTCTTCCCCTGTCATGCGTACAAATTCTCTTACTATAATATAGGGTATACTCAGGAACTTTTCTGTCTTTTACTTTTTACTTTGCATATTTTATAGGTTACAGTAACCAGAAAATAAAAGTTGCTTATTTTTAATAATGCCATCTTTTAACTAATCTTCCCCATTTTATTTTTTGCTTTATACTGTTAAATATTAGGTTGCAGATGGCAATTTTGGTGGTCAGTGAAATCTTGCTTCTCTTATACTGCAGTTTATTTTTCCTCAAGTTCCCTTGTGAGCAATCTGATCCTGCTGAAGGTTCCTCTAGGATTCTCATGGTTGTTGAGATAGACTTAAGATAGATGAAGAACAAGACATGCCATTGACTAATAAGAATAAGGAAGTCATAAATCTGTAGAAAAGATTACCAATAAGTGATGATTTTTGAACATGAGTCATCAATGTTAGGATTAATTTCTTGATCAGATGAGGAACAAAAATGGTGAAGTTTTGATGGCCAGAGATGATCAGATAATGAGTGAACATAGCTAGCATGTCATAAATGTAATTGTTGCATTGGCAACATTCTTTAATTACAGGAGAGATGACCAAGAATGGCTACATGAAGAATCGTAACCAAACCATCCATCAGTTATCATTATTATTTTTTGGTCTGCTTCAGTCACCCTATTCGACTGGGTGGTATTTATAGTGTGGGGTTCCGGGTTGCATCCTGCCTCCTTAGGATTCCATTACTTTTCTCACTATGTGTGCTGTTTCTAACAGCATGTTCTTCTGCAGGAGTCCTGGAGCTACTTCAGCATCTAGTTTTTCCAGATTCCTTGTCAGGGATCTTGGGATTGTGCCTAGTGTTCCTATTATTGTGGGTACAATTTCCACTGGCATAAACCCATATCCCTCTTATTTTTATTTTCAGGTCTTGATACTTATAAATTTTTTTTCTTTCTTTCTCATCTACTCTGGTGTCCCATGGTACTGCAACATCAGTGAGGGATACTTTCTTCTTGATTTTGTCAATCCGTGTCAAGTCTGGTCTATTGGCAGGTATCACCCTATCTGTTCTGATACCATAGTCCCAGAGGATCTTTGCGTGATCTTTTTCAATCACTCCCTCAGGTTGGTGTTTGTACCACTTATTACTGCAAGCTAGCTGGTGTTTCTTGCACTGTCCATGCGAGCGATAATACATAAAGATGCCTCCTTGACAGACTGGGGAGGCCATTGGGAAGATAGTCAGGTAGGAGGAAGATGGTCATATGTTCTGAGGGAGTGTCATATCAGCTTCCTGGAGCTGTTGGCTGTCTTTCCATCTCAGAAAATTGAAACCTCCAGAAAGGGACCTTCATTTGTTGGTCCTAGATAGTATGACTGCAGTGTCTTATATCAAGAGTTTGGACTAATGCTCATCCCCTCTCAAGTCAATAACAAGAGGTGCATTCCTACAAGACTGGAATATATGGAGGATGATATAGGACTGCCGACTTACAGCGGGGGTTCCATTCCAGTAAGTCTGTACTTATTAATAAATAGGGGGCGTTAACAACACTAGATACCTATTCTTGTTTTAAGTGCCATTAACAGTGCTTTAATGGTGCCGTAACTAAATATCTATTCTTGATGAATATATTTGAAAAAGTGCCATAAGTTGGTGCTGCCGAAACTGGGGATGCCCGTACCTTTTTCCTCCATTTTCCCAGATTTCGAAAGCTTTGACCAATCAACTAGCTTTCAACAGAACACTTACCTAGTGGCCCAAAATTAGCCAAACAGTTGTTGGTTTCCTTTTTCTTTATCAGCGGGCAAGAGAATAGATTCCATTACCATCTGCTGTTCAATTCCAGACAGGAGGAGGGGAGGTCATGTACACATCCTCCTTTCTGAACCGTGACCTTCCTGTGTGGATTTTTTAAATCTAGTCTACCATGAAGGTTACCTAAACATTGCTAGGTACCTAGTGCAAAAACTGTGAACTTCATCTATGTAACATACCAGTCCGTATGGAAAATATGGTTAGATTACCTCCTCACTAAGAGCCAAGTTGAAATCTGTTGAGAGAGTTTTATATTTTATTATATGTCTTGTGAGGTCAAGTACCTTGCTATTACAACCATCATGGCATACAAGGCAGCATTGTCAGAACCCTTGCTTTATGGTTTTGGAATTAATTCTAATATAGAAATTGTTAATTCCCTTCTCCAGTCTTCTTCTGCAAGGCTTCCCATCACCTGGTCCCTGAATAAGGTTCTTAGACTCCTGTCATCCCCTCAATTCAATGGGCCCAATAGAAGTACAACTGATATGCTCCAAAAGGCAGTTTTTTGACTGCTTTGGCATCATGATCAATTATCATCATACTAACTTTCTTAGACAGGAACAACGCTTCATCACTCATACACCTAGTTGTCATTAACTGTTGTCTCATGGTCAAGAATGAGGACCTTTTAAAGGGAAATCCCCTTTTCTGATAAGGGAACTCAGTATTTCAAACAAAATATTATGCCCAGTTCAAGCGCTCAAGGTTTACTTAGATGTCACAGTAAATATTCCAGATGGTCCTATTTTTCCTATACCCTAGCATAAACAGGCAGACCCTCACTTTTTTCCACATCCAGAAGGTGAGTACAGTGTTAACTTTCTTCAGAAGTGTTTCCTTCGAAGAAGTCTCTAAGTGTACTGGGTGGTTATTAAAGGCAGTATTCCTGGACAGGGAAAGATGCTATAATCCCACAGCCAGGCCTGACATAATTAGGCAAGTCACCATAGAACCTGTTCTTTATTGACCCTAATGGGTACTGTATCTGGAATAAAGAAAATGATTGATAACATCTGGCTTTATCTTGGATCAAAAATTCCTTAAACACTGTTTCCATGAGAGTGGTGGTCATACTGAGTTATTGCCAGGGAAGGCACAATAATTCCGCAGCCAGACCCAACATAATTAAGTAAGTCACCTTAGAATTGCAAAGGATAACACATAGCCTATATAGGTTCGTGTGTTTCCTGTTCTTCATTGCCAACCCTAATGGATATAAACAAAATGGTTGATAGCCTGTGACTTTACCTATATATGTATAAAAGTCCATGTGTTGTCCCATTTTTTATTGCCAAACTATAATGGGTATCCAGAATAAGTAAAAGAGTTAATAACTTGTGACTATACCCTAAGGCCAAAAACTTATCTGGGCTGTTGGGATTTATTGATTAGGAGCTAAGCCATTTCTTCACTGGTCAATTTCTTTAGTAAGTTTCTTTGAAGATGAACAGTGGCTACGCTGTCAAGAAACAGGTTTTGATATAGGAAAAACCTATTTTTGGTAGCTGCTGTGAGTCCTCAGGCACACTCACTTTCCCTGACGAAAGGCATGGGACTGGGGTGAACATTTATCATGCACAGACCTGGCATGTAATGAGAAAGATAGCCGACATACACCCTGTTGTCACGTGTGTGAGTAGAATGAAGGAAAGCCGAGACAGCCATTATGGACAGGCGATAGAGCCCTCTTATCCTGAGTCATTTATATTCTACCCCAAGCACTAGCCTGGAAGAGACCAACTATAAGAGAATTCTTTGAGATTGACTGGTCTGTCTTATGAAGTCCTAAGGGGACCATGATAGTGCAGCTCCTTGAGGACTTACAGCGACTACCAAAAATAAGTTTTTCCTATGTCAAAACCTGTTATCTTAACATCCCTAGAGCTAAAAGCAAATAGGTTCAGGATGACAAGCACCAGGGAGAGGGACATCCTCAGCAGATTGCTTAGCTTCAAAACCTTGATGAAGCAGTTGAGCCTTTTCCTTAGGGCCAGCAACCAATCCACCATCACCTGTTAATAGTGGTGGAATGGAAGACAAGCCTGACCTAGAGATAGATGCTAATTTGGACCACCTCAGATGAGGCTGAGTAATTCCTTCAAGTATCCTCTGAGGAATTATTGTAATTTCTCCCAGCTATATAGTAAGTTCTATTTGCAGCACAGCAGGACTCAGCAAAATTGGTGTAATTTTCATGGATGGTTATTTGTCCTGAATTTGATGACCATTTGGGGGACATACCTTACTAGAATAGTCATCAGCATTTCATTTAGCTTCTGAGGATCTGAACCTGGTATAGTATCTGAAATATTAAGCACCTGACAAACTTCAATAATGCAATCCCAATTAGCTCTAGATTTCAGCCAGACCATTTTACCATTGGTGGCATTAGGTATATATTGATCAACAGATATGTCCATCTTAGTGACACAGTGGTTGGAGGTGCCTATATACTCACAGTCCTTGGACTTGATGATAGCTGGAATGTTAGTGAACATGAGGTCTAATCTATTAGCTGAAACATGCATGGGTTCCTCAGTTAGCTGGACAAAATTGGAGGATACTCAGAACTGAAGAGAAGACCGACCATGTTAATCTGTGGAATTTGAATTAGCCAGTCATTGTGCTTTGAGCAATACTAATCATCTCCAAAAGGCATTCATATGTAGAATGGTCAATATTTGGATTGCAGTAATCAGCAAGTGTGTACACATGTCCTCCAAGTTTTTCTGATGATTAACACATCATGCAGATCTAGTGTATACAGCCATGCCTTGATCAAGTGGTGTGTTATGACAATAAATAGTCAGAGCCATCAAACTGTGGGGTTAAAATTTCAACTTTTGACTTAGATGAAGGGAACGAGAATGGTAAGATGGGTTACCTGAATGATGCTGTATTTAGGACCTTAGACTTTGTTGAAGGATGTTGGCTATAGCAATGGTAGTGATAGTGGGAACCAGCCTCAGGACAGCATGAAGAACAAAAATTGGCAGTGTTTGGGCTATCAGGACAAAATAACTAGACTTATTCATCAAGGAATGAACAGTTGAAACTCACATTAACAGCATTATTGTCTTAACAGTCAAGACAAGGATAAAGATTACTGGCATTTGTTAATATGGATAATTCACTTTTGTTCACCCCTGGAAGAGGACATGGTGAAAATTACCTACAAGAACTTAATGGAGATGATCATTCCTAGACATAGGTACCTAATTCATGCCTTGGTTGTTTATGCTCTTTGCAAAGATCTTATATACATTTAGAAAGTTTTCAGAATGTCTGGAGGCTAATGTTATGTTCTTGGAACTACAGTATCTGGTTAAATAGCATCCATCATCTGAGATGGCAAGATCTTAGGCACTGACTGACCTTCGTAAACAGACTGGGTAGAGCAAGATTTTGTTCATTGTGATTAATGGAGATTCAGGTTCTCTCACTTATTTGGTCTATCGTTTACTGCTTTTATGGCAAACATTGTCAACACAGTGCAGAGACCTTGATATTAAAATAGATGTAATTAAGAAGGTGGACAAGTTGATATACTGTACCATCTTCCACCTAAGTACTGTAGTGATTTACTATAAATAAAAAAAGAATTTTAATCTCAGGCATCTCTAGTTTTTGGCTTCCCCCAATTATTTTAATTTCAGTCAGTTAAGGTTTCCCTGCTTAGGGGAAAAGAGTTTTCTTAATCCTTCCACAAGTAGTGACAAGCAGCAACAAGTGGCTAACTTTCCTGCATGAGGTATGTTTTGATTTTATGTGCTTGATTTCCCCTTGAAGCTGAAGAATGGTGTCACTTGTTCTTTTAGTTCAGATCACTCATTATTCATGAAACTTATGTTTTTCATTGCAGAGTCTAGTCCTTGACAGGAGAAGAGTGCAACTTTCATGGGGAGAAACAATGGTCCTCTTTGTGGCATTCACATGTTCATGTTATTTTGTTGGTGGCAGACTCTAGAATTAGGAAGAAAATTTTTAGCCACCTTCATCAAAGTCTTTGATTTTCAGAGGCCAAAGCTGAGGGAAAGGGCCAGATATTGGCTCTTCAGCACAGATGATGTCTTTGCCATTTAGGACTGATACATTCTATGTGGATTTGCACCTTTTGGCTTGTGAGTTTTTTGTCAGATCTTAAAGAGGTTGTGATGAATCCTGCATGGATTGCAAATGACTTAAGCAGTTAGTATTTGCCTAGATCCTATGGCCCTCACTTTTCCTCTTTCAGGAGTTTGATCATTGGTGCTCTTGTAATTAGTTTCTTTGCTTGATTACCATGCTAAATTGAACAGAATTTTTTCTTCAGCTCAGGTCATCTCATATAATATCCATCACATTCTGAATCACGTGGTTTAATCTGAGCTCAAATCAACACCTTAAGCATAATTCTTATGTTTAGAGAAGCCTCAAAGTTAATTTTTTCTGCTCTTTGAAGCATCTTTTACTCATTGGGAAGTTCTGTTTGTATTCTTCTCTCTTGACATCAAACTTATCTATCTGTGACATAATCGGTCTCGAACTTCAATTGTGACTCTTAAAAAGTGATTATTGCACATGCTATTGGAAGCTCTCTTATCCTTGACTCCAGTTCTAAGATAGTTCCAGTCCGGATCTTGACCCCGTTTTATATTGTAGCCTTGTTTGTACGTATCTTTGCTAGGAGCTCCCTTTTCTCTTTATGTCCTATTCTCTTCTTGTTACAGTATTAGCAGTTCGATACACCTCCAACCTAAGCTGCTATTCATGTTATGTAAAGGTAATGGATCCCTTGTGAAAGAGAAGTAGTTTTGTGAAAAACTAAATTTATATTTTCAGTGAAAAGCAATTACTTTTATAAAGAGTGCCTGCCATCTGACCACACTGATCTGTTGCAGCTGGATGAGAGTACACAAAGAATGATTCAGTTAGCTCACAAATAATATTGGGAACCTTTGTGCATGTACAGACCTACCTAAGCTACCTGAGCTCCTTCTCCAGGTAGATGATGTCTGGAAATTGTACGCAGTGTATGGCTAGGTTAAGTAAAGTAATTGGTTTATATGAAGAAAATAATTTTAGTTTACATTTCTTGAATATGTTCAATATTTAATAGTGTTTGAACAACAGTATTATTAAATTAAAAATGAGGATTCTTTTGTTTTGGTAAAACACTAATTCATGTAGAAAATGAGTTGTAGGCAATATGATTATTCTTATTTGTATGCACTTGGCAAAAATGTCATATGTTATAGTACAGTACTATTTTATGTATAGAACTATGGCTTATATCATTTCTGCAAGTCAGCTAATCATTTCGTACCCATACAGTGATTTATTCCAGTAGTTTGTTTCCCTCAACAGATACGTTCACTGACAAGTGAAATCAATAACTTGAATGAGGCACGTATGAAAGAAGTTGAGGAAGACGATAGTCCTGAAAGCAAGGTAAGCATTGCATAGAAAAACCAGTGTGTCAGGAACTCAGCTCTGAAACTGCTAATAATTAAGAATTCATGTCATATACCGAGTATACAGTATAATTTGTTTACTCAACTGTAGTGCAGTACACAAGCACTGAGCAAACTGATAATGAAATAAAATTCCAGTAATGATGTCCAATGTTTTTCAGGTTGGAAAACTCTCTTTTTTCCGACAAAATGCAGCCATCATCAGCCGAAAGAAAGAACAGACTGCTGAGCGTCTCAATGAGTTGCGAAATGAGTTATCAAATTTACAAGAGGACATAAAAGTAAATAATTTCCAATAGCTTTTTGTAAAGAATTGTTTGATTCATGTTATTATGAATTATGCCATAAGTGGTAAAATAATCTCTTTTATTCTTTTTCATGTTGTATTAAAGATTGACTAATTGGACACATTTGATATTATAGGATAAACAAGAGCAGCTGAAGCAATTTACTGGTGAGCAAATACTTCGTGGCGAAGAGTTTAAACGTTATGTTAATAAACTCCGAGGGAAAAGTTCAGTCTACAAAATGAAACGAGCAGAATTGAGTGAACTTCGTGCCGAGTTTGGAATATTAAGTCGAACAGAAGAAATACTAAAGTCAAAGGATGCTCATATGTTAGAGCAGCTAGTTAGTTGAATAATGAATTTTGTAAAACCAGCTAAAATATGTTATATGTGAACACCATCAGTTAAAAGTTTTATCAGATTTATTGAAATGGAGTAATGCAGCAAAAACTGTGATTATTTATTAGATAAATTTTACTGAAATTGAAGATTAACAGTAATTTATTTCCAGAATGCATTGGAATCAGAAATGGGAGTGTCTGGTTATAGAGAAACTAAGGAAAATATGGAAAAAGTATCATCGATGAAAGCTGAAGTTGATGAGCGAAAGGGTCAGACTTTAGAGGAAATGTCAGGAATGGTCATGGAGCTAAATCACAAAATTGCTGAAAGAAAAGCACGCCTTGCACCTATAATCAAAGGTCAGGACATTTGGGCTTTGTTGTGTATTCTTGACTGTATTTTCTTTTTATGTTTCCCTTTTGCTTTTTATGTTTCCTTTTTGCTTCTCAGACTTTTTAATGTGTATGGAAGAACTATTATCTTACATTTAAAGTAAGCATGCTCATTGCAATACAGTACAGTATTTTTTAAGGTACTGTATTTGCATTAATCTTGAAAAGGAGCTTGTTTACACAAAATTGCAAAGCCTTCCCCTACTAGACTTCATATGCTAGAACACCCAGGATGTAAAGAAGGAAGGTTTTGATATTCCTGGTTTGTAAAGACTGAACCTCACAATGGATAAAGTGTCATTTAGTTGGGATATAAGCCTCTCAGGGATCCATGATTTCATTCATCTCACAGAAAACCTAACACACATGGAGGAAGTCACAGAGGTGATTACATAACTGAAAGCTGCACCCAGTGTTACTACCAGTTGGTTTGATGGCGCAATGTATCCAAAGAGCATTTCAGTAAAGTGGAATGACATTCAATGGTGTAAGGACAGGGTAAAACCTCTCCTACTCAATATGAGAATCAGAACAGTACTGTCTCTCATGAAGATGATTTTCTTACCCCATCAACCTCCAACACACATCACCCCTGTCGACTAAAAGATGTTACTTACATCATTTCCTCTATGGAAAAAAGAAGACTGATCATTATTATTGAGTTTAGCAAACTCTAATGTCCTTTTCAAAAGACTTCCTGATTCTAATTTTGTGTGGAGATGATCTTCCTGTTAGCATGCTAATATTCCCCTTATGACTTGTATTTGTCTTAGGCAGCAAAATACATCATCTCTAACCTTCCAGCCTCTTGCTATATACAGTAGTACATCTTTTTGGTAGCATAGCCGCTGTGAGTCCTCAAAGGAGTTACTGTACTCTCATGGTCCCCCAGGGCTCCATAAGACAGACCAACCAGTTTCAAAGAATTCTCTTCTAGTTGGACTTGGCCAGAATAGTGCATGTTGGCACAATGATAGATTGTAAGGACTCAAGACAAGAGGGCTCTGTCTTTTTGTCTACACCAACTACCTAGGTTCATTTCTTATCCTTTACACACTGATGTGGCAACAGCACTTTCTACGCCTGCCATTTTCCTCATTACTTTTTTGGTCTCTCTAGGCTGAACACGCTACACATTTTGCTGGCTTCATTTTGTTCCTGAATCTCTTTCCGTCACAATGGAAGAACTAAACTTAGAAGCAAGTGAAGGGTTTTAGATTTCAAGATTTTTAGCTGGTAGCTTTATTTTGTTAAAAGTTTGGAGCCAGTGCGTTTCCCACAAGGTGAGAAGTTGGGTTTAGTTTGCTAGTCTATGGTACTGTGCCATTTTCTCTTTTTTCCCGGCTGACAAGCGATATTTAATTATATTGAAGTAATAATATTAGACAATTTTGTTCTGGAAAATCATTGGTAAATGACCTTTAACTTAGTAGATATGTGAGGCTACTTACAACTTTTGATTGGCAGTAGTCTAACTTCTCATTTACGAGAGGTAGCCGTGTTATCTATTCCCAACCATGCCCAGTTTCCAAACTTGGCATTTAGTAAAGCCATTTTGTTATTTGTAGTACAGTACTTCATTATTGAGATAAGTGGTTTTTGTGATAATATTCCCCATAGCACCTAATTATCGAAATAAGTGGTTTTTTGTGATAATGTTCCCCATTTATCCTTAATATCAGGGAGCTTTCATCAAGTTATATGATTTTTCTTTTGCGGATCTACTTTTATCAGATGTTCCTCTGCTGATAGTGGCGTCACTTTAAGGAAACTCTTGTAACAGTTGCCTTTCTCACGTGATTATTAAATTTATTTACATAATAACAGGCTTTGGCAAAGTAATTGATAAGGGAACTCAGTTTTTAAGGCAAAACATTATGCTGCCTGGTTCAAGCACTCAAGGTTTACCTAGAAGTCGTGGCAAACATCCCAGATGGTCCGATTTTCGTATGCCCTAGCACAAACAAACCACTCTTTCTACATGGGATGAGAATTATTTTCGTGTCCCGTATTAAAAAGGTAGACCTTCCCTCCTTTCCTAAGTTGCATGACATCCAGAAGGTAAGTACATTGACTTTCTTCAGAAATGTTTCTTCCGAAGGAGTCTCTGAATGTACAGGGTGGTCATCAGAGACAGTATTCCTAAAACATTATTGCCATGAGCTCGAACAAATTCAACTACACTGTGTATCAGTATTATTACAATATAATGTTATACGCTCCTATAACTTTCCAAAATGAAAGAAAACACATTTGAACCTATCAGTAGCTTTGACTGCATTATACATATACACAAAGTTGCTGGGAGACTAAGACTACTGCAGTGAGAGATCTGGAGCAGTTAAGGGTCTCACTTAAGGTTCTTTGGGCTCTGGATCAGCAGCCTCCAAGTCTTCTGAAGCAACAACCTTCAAAGGTCCTCAGCGTATAACAGCATGGGTTATCAGTCTCTTAAGAGCTTAGTGTTATCAACCTCAGTCTCTTGCTCAGGGTCAGAATTGGTACCAGCCTGTATAGTCCATGAAATAGGAATAAGGGCTGTTGCAGGCAGTGGGGAAGGAATGACAGATGAGGAGGTAGAGGTTCTTGTAGATGCTCTCCTACATACCCATTAATCTTAGTTTTTTGAAAGGATGCAATTTTCTTATCTTTTAAGGTCTGTACATGACATGGTCTTGCATGATGTCCAAGCTGTTGAAGTAAGAACATCTCTCAACAAACTGGAGCACAATCTCATATGTCTGAGATGCAGTCCTCCAAGTTATTTTCAGTTGTCCTTTCTCCCCTTTCCTTTCATCTTCATCTTCATCTTGAGCCTCTTGTCTTTGATGCTTCAAGAGTACCTTTTTGTGATAGAACGGCAGTCCTGGAAAGAAGTACAGTAAAACATTTCTGATGCCTTGGTACTTACTGGTATGTGCAGCATGTACTGAAAAGGTATTAAGTTCCATAGGACGATCCAGAAAGACAAAGACCAGAAAGAAATTAAGGCTGGAAGTTGATAAGATGGAAAAAAAAAGAGAGAACACATTTCACACTTAATCTTTTAAGGTAAAAATAAAACTAAAAAGATAATGATGATATTTAAGAAACTAGGTTCCCATGATTAATACTGCTTATGGTCTCTTCATATCATTCTGAAATGCAAGTTGACAATTTCAGTAAACCATGAAGACGAGACAAATTCCCTGAGTATCACAATAATCTCCATTGAAGTGGGCTCCTTTCCATACTTTAATCCTCAGCTTCATTCTGTACTCTAATACCTGGTAAACATATTAGGAGTCATCTCTTCCCCTAAGCCTCATGAACAGTAGGCAAGTAGGTTCCGCACTTTGATCAGCTAGAGTTACAGGCTCTCTTCTTTGGACTGAAAGTCTTTTAAGATCAAGTCATAGTTCACTGGGTGTCCATCATATCGGGTAACATGAAAGATGGAGAAGTTTGGATCCATTCCACTCATACTGTAGCATGTTTTAACCCATAGTGTCACAATACTCTTTGTTGAGATTTACAGGGTTTTCTGTACCTGTAGCACTCATCACATGTACAGACCAGACCAGTTTGCAACACCTATCAAGAAATTTCTCAGCAATTCCGCCCATATCAAGACCCAGTAACCTATAGAGTAAATGCCATGATGCACCTCTGCAGTGGTCCAAAATTTTCACTCTTCATACAATCTGTGAATCCTATAATGGACAAGGTGATAACATTTGAGAACTTAAGATTAACCCTCATTGCTCTGAGGTGGAATGCAGGCCTCTTGTCATCTGCTGATGAATTCCTTATTCATGCGCAATATGTGTTGCTACAGATGGGTGTTTAGGGGTATCCACTTCAGTTTTAATTTCTATTATGGTCACATAAACAAGAATTCTCAAAGTTTCTGTTATGGCTAAGGATTTTCTTATACCTGAAATCAACATATACTGCCCAGCATCTGCACATTGGGAAGTTGTCTAGTCCAACCTCAGTACTTTATTTTTATTGAAAGCCTTTAGTCACCTCACCTTTCCAAAGTCCATTATGCGTGTTGAACTAAGGCAAAGTGGGCTGGATGTTTTGGCTGGTGGTGTTCCCAAGGAATCTTTCACCACAGCCACTCTCTTTGTAATTGGTTTACAGTACAGTATGTGGTTTTTAATCAACAATAGAGAAAATCTGAGGCTTTTAATATCCACTATCAAGAACGTAAGAGAGCACGACTTTGAAAATTGCCCATATAAACATTATTTCTTGCATATTCACATGGTTGTTGTTTTTTGAGAACTTATTTCAATTAAATTCTTTAGACTGGCATTTGAACAACAGAAGTTAACAGTACTGAAATTTATTGCAAAAACTTGCCATATCAGCATTTTTTTAATACAACAAACTGGTCAGTTCAGCTAAGTGCTTGGAATGTTGTTGTCATTGTAATTTTGCCTGCCCCTGTCAATGTTGTTGCTCATGAGTACTTCATTATTGGTCCTATAACTCATTTCAGAGAAGCAACTTAGCATTCCATGTGGTTCTCATATCTTCACATTACTAATCTATTGTCTTTGGGAACTGACCAATATCTCTGCAGGTGGAATTTAAATCAGTACAGTACCTTAGATTGGTAGCTTACATGACAAATTATATCAGATTCTAGATACATGACAAGTAGGTCACCTTCTTAAGTTGAACTTTAAATTTCATGCAATACTGTACAAACCATTGCCATACATTGATACCCTACTCCTGTCTCCTCTGATATGCTGTACATTTATGGCATAATCTATTGAGAGAAAAGCAAATTAGGTGAAGCAGATGAGTAAGTAGTAACTGAACATGAGCATCAATATGTACCTGCCTAAAATCATAAATGTATTTTTCTTCCCAAAATCTGGATTGGTCCAGTCTTGGAGATAACACAGTGCTTGACTGTAACAGGGTAGAAATTAGTATCCTAACAAGCAACTTGTTTTTTTTTAAATAGTAGCATAATTATTTTAATTTCAGAGTTACGACCTTTGCGGCAGAAAGTTCAGGACCTGACTGTCGATTACAATGACAAGAAACATACATATGATTCTGTTGCTGCTGGTCTTGAAACTAACTTGGGTAAATTAGAACAGGAAGTGAAGGTAAGTTTTTATTTGTATGTATAATGAAAGTTGGTTGTTCATACTTTACAGGAAATTTGGTTAGGGGAAACATGAAAAATTTCTTACTGGCAACTTATTTACCAAGTAACTCAGAATTTCTCCTCCTCTATTTAAGTTGAGGTGTAATTTAAATGTTCATTATCTTTAAATATTCCTATTTCCTATTTGTAAAGGGATAGAACACCATGTTGTAAAATTTCATTTGATATTCACAGTCATTTTGTATCTCATATATATGAGTATAACATGATGATCATACCAAAATTTCAAATATTTTCAGGCTGATAGTTTTTTAACTATTAAAATTCTTTTTTTTTTTTTTGCAACTTTACAATTTTCTTTGTCAGAAGTTGCATCAATTGTCAGAAAAATTTAAGAATTCTTAGAACTGCGAGGATTTAGATGTGTTCTGGTGTGCTTAAATAGTTTAAGTATCAGGAGGAGTTCTAAATTAATATTAATTTTCATGATTTAGAACATCCAAGAAAATTTCATGAAGGTATCAAACATGAAATATGCTCATAAAGCTATTAATGAGTTAATATGGTAATTTGAATTTACAGGGTCTGAAAGATGAAATCAGAAGATCTGAAACAAAATATCACGTAAGTACCATTGAGAAGGAAATCTTGACCTTCAAACAAAATCAGGCTAGTGAGGAAATCAAACTCTACCTCTCAAATGATCCTCAAGACAGAAAGAAGTCATTAAGGTAAGTACAGCACAGAAATTGGAAAACATTCCAGCAGTGAAATTCTAAGGGGACATTTTATCAGTAATTATGGAATACATATAAATACCATAATTTAATATTGACTGCAAAAGGTTTTAATTTGGAATTTTCATTGGTGAAGGGGAGACACAAACACACAACATCCAAGTAAACTGCAAGACGCAAACCTTTATACCAATGAACAAGTTAAAAACATGCAGCAAGTTGAATTAACTAGTTTACTTTCCCCGGCATCTGCAAAGAAGTCTTCCATAATACTGCATGTTAAAACATTTTTTTTCAATCCTTGATAACCACTCATAGGAAAGGGGGCTAAGTTCTTACTTACCTGTCACCTCTTCTTCTTGTTTTTTTTTTTTTGTTCTTCCAAGACAGGTGTCTGGTCTACAGTTTCTGCATTTTATATTTATCCTTTTAGATGACCAGTCATCATCCAGGTTTATAGTTCAGCAGACCAAGCTAGAAAAGCCTTTTGTGTGACCTAAACTCTTTGAGAAGTCTCACAGCCTCAATAGGGTTGACAAAATGACTAATTTAGATATGGTAACCTCTCTCTGATCAGGTAAATACTCAATACTGTACATTGTTTTCCCATCTAGATATGTACTCAGTTGTTGAAAGCCGTTCAATAGGCGTATATGAAATCTTTTATTTTTACTCATATACAAACCAATGCCTTAAGTCAAGTTTGGTGTAAACTTTGCTTTCTTTGAATGGAGTTGTATTACAGTGAAAAATGTAATACTGTATGGTACTCTGCTATGTTGTTATCCTTTCTTAATATTTAATGTGAGCACATTACAGTATAAAGGAGTTAGCACTTCAAACCAGAGCTTGAGGAGAATGGATAAAACTATTTTTTGTTTATTTCTTTTAGGATAATAAAAGGAGGGTAGATAGTATAGTTGATGTCAGTTATTAAGATTATCTCAGCAACTTTAAATTATATGCAAACATTCACTTTTAATCTGAAGCAACCATATAAAATTCTGATTTGTAAATGTTGCAATTTAACTGCATCTCTGGAAAAACTAGCAGAACTGCTTATTTTTTGTTTATTCCTTTTAGAATAATAAAAGGATGATAGATAGTTATAGTTGATGTAAAATTACTAAAATCATCTCAACAACTTGAAATAATATGCTGGCTTCTATTTTGATCTGAAACAACCATGTAAAATTCTGATTTGTAAATGTTGCATCACTGCAAAAACTAGCAGAACTGCTTCTTGAATATATGTTAACAGAGAACATTTGATGGCTAACATCAACGAGCAAGAGAAGCAAAGTCGTACTCTGAGAGATGAGCAGAAAGCTGTCAAGGACCACGTGCAATCTTCTACCAATCAGTTGGCTATGTGGCAGGATGTTGTCAAGTGAGTATCAACATCAGTGAGTACACTGAGTAATTGCAATGAAAAAAGTCTTAACTAACAAAGTTTTCATGTGTAGTTTTGGTTTTGCAGGTTGGACATAGATTTATTGTGTGAAATCTTGTGATGATTAAATGTGTAATTGATAATATGTGGTGCATGCATTTGTCTAGGATAATGTGGTTAGGAAAGATAATGTTGATTTTTTACAAGTAGAAAATGTATCAAAATTGGATTTTTAAAGCTGTTAATACATTTTAACATGAAACTGATACAGAAAAAGCCAGTGATGAGGATACATGAAAAAGAGGAGCAGTGTAATCAAGAGCTCAAATTTTTTCCACTGGCTATTCCTTGAACACATCTACTTATTGGACTTTTTACAAATATCACAAGAGACTGTTGTTCACAGAAGGTAGTACTGAATGCATGTGTAGTGTATTAAGTATAAAATTTAAGAAGTTAACTACTCTCTGCTATCCAGTGAGTGAGTGACTTGAAGCTGTTATGCTGATGAGAGTCAAACAGATTATACTTAAAGAAAACTCTGTGGAAGATAGTAATATCCCTTTCCTTATCAGAACCTTGGTGTCTAGGTGATTTGTTCTTTCCAGGTTACTGAATTTTTACAGCTTTAGTATATGGTGTACGTACATTAAAAATGCCCATTACAGTTATATTTTTACTATGAAACCAGTCCTAAATTTTACTTTCCAAATTACTTGGTTTGATTGGTTCATGCTTGAGAATTTCATTTAGAGTATAAAAACTATAAAAATTTCATTGTATCTTTGTTGTGTGCACTTTAAATAAATACAATGATATTGCATACATGTGATGGATTAAAAACTTTTCTTTTATTTTTTGGTTCCTTTGGCTATGTTTTAAAATTACTGGGCCATTTTGGATTTTTAAGTTGAGTTAGGCCTTTTAAATGTTTCCCTGGTAGAAATTTTAGAACCCTTACACTGAGCAGTAACATTTCTTAAACTGGTTTTTTTTCTCAAATTTCAGACTTCTTCAGGTAAAGAAAAAGTGTTTGGAAGCTGCAAGGAGTGGAGGACTAATCACAAGAAACAATGGTGGAGAGGCCCTGGTCTTAAGCTAAAAACTTGAGGGCTCTGGAAGGTTTTCAACTACTGTACTGAAATTTTGCCAGTCATGACAATTACTTACATCATTTATCAAATATATGTTAAATAACTGAGTGGCAGAGATATTGTACTATGATTATGTAATTTTCCATATTTCAAGTGTATCGATCTTGGAAAATCTGCACACAAAAATTCCTTACCACTTATTGTTAAAAACTATTAATAATTTCATTTTGCACTAGTGACACCTCGACTTAATCAAACTTTAACACCTCAACTTATCAGACTTCTATACTTATCGGCTACATTGTTATGATGATTTTCTGGTAGGCTGTTAAAGTATTTTGTAGACACGATGTAATTTTAGTGACTTGAATTAATGTACCAGTTGTATGGTATATTATAGGATCTTTGTTAATTATCAGGCTTTGTTATTTGTCAGAAGGCCAGACCCTAAGTGTCTGGTAAGTTGAAGTGCTAAATATCATTCTGCATCTTTCCCATAATAAATTGTGAATTCACACAGTTATTGAAAAAAATAATAGCTGTCTCAAGGGAAAGTAAGAATAAGTTTGAAAATAGTAACCTTTAAAGTCATAAGTCCATAGTTGATTGCTACATAGAGGTAAGGCCTCCTGAATAACAATCAGTAACCAGCAGAAAGGTGTGTTCGAAGGCAGGGAAGTCTTCCCTCACTACGGCAATCTCTACCATCCCATTTGACAGAGCTCTCACTTCAACATTCCAGTGTAGAGCTGTAAGTAAACACTTAGTGGAAGTTGGAAGAATGCACTCTGTGTCACACAGCTTGCCTATCATACAGCTTGTTTACAGTGTCTTACAACTTGCTGCAAAGCCAGTAAAGAATACTTTCTTAATGATCAAATCTGCCTTCAGGAACCTCGCTTTAATGGACTGTGTGAACTCCTCATTAATATGTTTGATACTGAAGTGAGGTCCCATTTTTAGTTCTCCTGGATCTTGATTTTATTGATGAAGAAAGATCAGTACTTTTTTTGCAGGCCATTTGAGAACACTCAGCAATAGCTAACCATTTTGGTAAAAATTTGCTTTTTTGTTTTCCTCTCTCGGCATCAATAACCAAGATGTTGTGATGCCAGTTTTAGCACCCATAATCAGTCAATCAGTCTTTTCCTCACAAAGTGAGATAGAGAATATTGGCTAACAATAACTTGAAGGCTCACTGCTGAGAAATGGTGAAAGTTGTATCTCTTGAAGTGTTTGGCATATAACTTTGAGCCACTGAGAGAATCTCATTGCCTTGTTTCACAGGTTTATCTGGACTGCAAATCATTCCAGTTAAGGCCACTTTATCAGTAATTTATAGATTGGTTATTTATAGATACCTCACTGCCACACTACAAAGTGATTCCAAGTGTTTAATTTCAGTTTTAAACACTGTTAAGTGAAATGGTATTTAGATCACAGATAAAAGTTGCTCCATTGAACAAAGCCAATATTTTCACCCACCGAACAGTCTTTTAAGTATGGTACAGTAAAATGTTGAGCTAATTAGTGAGGCTCTAAAGAAGGCAAAGTATGGAAATTAATGTGCTGTTATATATGAAACTTATTGTTAAAAAAAATTGTTTATAAAAAAAAATCTATATCTTTAAAATGTGAAGTTGTTATTATTAACCCTTATAGGCAGGGCTAAATATACAGTACATTAAAAAACCATGAAACCAGGCAAACTTTAAGGTCAGTTAATTTAAAATGACAAATTTTTAAAGTAATTTGTAATTTTCCTAACTATACAAACCTGAGGTCCTTTACATAAGGAATTACTTTCAGCGAAGCTGGAACAGCCGTTAAATTTTCAAAGAAGGTGGTTAGGCAGTTAACTATCGTCCAGTAGGCGGGAGCCCTCCTGCCCAGATGTAAACATTCCAATTTGCCTTTCGGCCCAGGTATCAGATTTAGGGGTGGCATGAGGTGGGCATAAAACTGTAAAGGACCTCAGGTTTTGTATAGTTAGGAAAAATACAAATTACTTTAAAAATTGTCATTTGTTCCTACACAATATACAAACCCTTGGTCCTTTAAATAAGCCAGACTCACTTATTGGTGGGAGGAATCTGAGTGAGTCTCTGAAATGACTGTAGTTCGCCACACCTGGGTTTCTCTTCCTGGTCGATAGAGCAAGGAAGAGTACCATACCCCTGACATATTGCATGAAGTGTTACAACTGCAAGGTCAATTGTCAGACTTCTAGGCCTTTTTGAATGAGTGAGAGAATCGTAATCTCATACAATAGCGGGCTAGGGTGAATCAGTAAGGCAATTACTGTGCAGCATAAGCATTGGGTTTGACTTATGTCAGGGTCTCCTTCCTCCCCTTGTTAGAGGAAGGCGTGTGATTGCTTCTATATATCTAAGGTAGAAAACAGAACGGAAGCTCGATTTGCAAACTTACCTGCATCAGCTGCCAGTTCCAGCATGTGATGGCGTAAACCCTGCTCTCTGCCCGAAGGAAGAGATCGAAGGATGGCAAGAAAGGAGGAGGAAGAGAGGCCAGTCACTCATGCAATCACTCTCACTTCCATAACCGTACACCTTAGGCGAGATGCTACCTGTCCTCTTAGAGGAGCTGGATAAACTACACAACTTATTTGAGCAGCCAACGTGGGTCCCAGTGAAAAAGTGTCCAAGGACTTGTCTGTCATGACCACACCCCTGTCTTCAGTACCTGAGGAACTGACAGACTCTTCCGGAATGCGAGGGATGGACTAATGCCCCTGACTTCGTGAGCTCTCCGGCAGAATGTACCGGTGTTGTCATCTCCAACTGTAGCGTATGCTCTCCTTATCATCTCACGAAGCCAGAAAGAAATCGTGTTCTTGGACACTTCTTTCTTGGCCAAGCCAGTACTAACAAAGAGTTGTTGACACTCAGGTCGGTGATGTCAAGTCCTCTTAAGATAGCACTGCAGCACTCTAACAGGACAAAGTAGCATCTTGTCTGGATCATTATCAACAAAGTTCTCTAAGGAGGGGATTGTGAAGGACTCGAACCTGAAGTCAGAGACCAATGGGTTCTGAGTTTTTGCTACGAAATCTGGGATGAAGTCAAGCATAACTGATCCCCGTCCCCTCGAGTGTTTAGCATTAAAGGAAAGTCCATGAAGTTCACCTACTCTCTTCGCTGATGCCAGGGCAAGCAGGAAGACGATCTTGAGGGTCAGATCCCTGTCTGACAACTCTTGTAAAGGCTCATACGGTGCACAAGTAAGGCTCCTCAAAACGAGAATCACATTCCATGCAGGGGGCCTGAGGTGCCTGGGAGGGCAAGACCTTTCGAAGCTTCTCATCAGTAGCGAAATCTCCAGAGAGGAGGAGATGTGTACTCCTTTCATGTGCAAGACCAGACCAAGTGCAGCCTTATAGCCTTTTGCAGCTGAAACAGAGAGGAGCTCCTCCTGGCGAAGGAAGACGAGGAAGTCCATGACCTGCTGAATAGCGGCTCTGACCATAGAGAGACCCCATCTATGACACCAACCACAGAAGATGGCCCATTTCCCTTGGTATACCACTGCAAAGGACTGCCTGAGGTATCCAGACATCTCTGTTTCTGCGCAGCAAGAAAAGCCTCTCACTCGTAAGAGATGCTGGATAGTCTCCAGCCATGAAGACACAGGGACTGCACCGCCTGATGGTACCGCTCTTCGTGTGGTTGACACAGAAGGTTGTGCCAGGGGGTAATCTCTCTTGGTGTCTCAGATAGCAGAGCTAGCAGGTTGGGATACCAAACGGCCTGTGGCCATTTGGGAGCCACCGGAATCATCCTGAGATTCGGAGGCGATCAACACCCTGGTGATCACCTTGCAAATCAGACAAAACAGAGGGAAGGCACAGACATCAAGGTTGTCCCAAGGTTGTTGGTATGTGTCCTCTGCAGCAGCCCAGGGGTCTAGCATGATGGAATTGAAGACTTGCAGTTTTCTTTTGTGCCGGTTGGCGAAGTCGATGGCTGGAAGCCCCCGCAGCTTGAACAACCTCTCCGTAGTGTCTGAGTGAAGGGACCATTCTGTCCCTATCACTTGATTCTGGCAGCTGAGCTTGTCTGCCACTACATTCCTCTTGCCTGGAATGTATCTGGCTGACAGCTCTATCAAGTGAGCTACTGCCCACTCATGCACCTGCATTGTCAACTGATGCAGCAGGAGGTATACCAGACCCTCCCTGCTTATTGACATATGCCACTGCTGTGGTGTTGTCACTCATCAACACCACTGAGTGTCCCATCACTCGATCCTGAAACTCTTGGAGGGCCAGGAATGCTGTCTTGAGTTCCAGGATGTTGATGTGAAGGTGTGTGTTGTCTCGGTTCCACACTCCCGAAGTCAGCAACTCCCCCAGGTGTGCGGCCCATCCCTCGGTCGATGCATCCGAGAAGAGAAGCATGTTGGGCAGTGGAGTACGCAGGGATACTCCTATTGCAAGGTTCCTGTCGTCCATCCACCAATCCAAGTCCTGTCTTACTTCTTCTGATAGAGGAATGAGAAAGGACTGAAGATCTCGAGCCTGGGACCAGAACTCATTCATTCTCCACTGGAGAGAACAAAGGTGAAAGCACCCATGAGGGACCAGATTCTCCAAGGACGACAAATGACTGAGGACGACGAGACACTGCCGAGCTGGCTGCTCCCATCGAGGCAGGAACAGCTGCACTGCCTTCCGAAACCTGCTGATACAAGAGTCCGAGGGAAAGACTTGCTGCTACTGTGTCTATCAGCATGCCCAGGTACTTTATCCTCTGCTTGGGGATGTGATTGGACTTCTCGAGATTTATTACAATCCCTAGGCTGTAGCAAAACTCGAGAAGTTGATATCTGTCCTTAGAGCAACAGCGAGCGGGAGTTCGCCAGGACAAGCCAGTCATCGAGATACCTCAAAAGACATATCTGGTGTGAATGGGCCCAAGCTGACACAAGGGTGAATACTTGCGTGAATACCTGGGGAGCAGTCGAGAGTCTGAAGCAGAATACCCTGAACTGGAATACTGCTTCCCCGAGGATAAAGCATACGTACTTGAGAGAGGACAGATGGATGGATATTTGTAAATACGCATCCTTCAGGTCCGCCATCAGCATGAAGTCGTTCTCCCTGATGGAAGCAAGCACTGAGTGTGCCGTTTCCATTGTGAACTGAGTCTGGCGAACAAAGTGGTTCAAGGGAGAGAGGTCTATGACCAGTCTCCAACCCCCAGAGGCTTTCTCTACTAGAGAGATGCGGCTGTAAAAACCTGGGGACCAATCTGACACAACTTCTACAGCTCTTCTTCAGCATTGTTTGCACCTCTTCCCTGAGTGCAAGATCCTTTGGCGAGCTTCAAACGTAGGTAAGGAGATGGAATTCTTACCTTTGCCCCCTTTTCCCAACTGGAAAGAGGATTGAAAGGGGCGTGGTTGCATAACCTTCTTGGCAGAGGTAGAAGAAGGCTGGGTGTTCCTGAGAGTGCCCTTCGAAGCCTGGGTCTTCTTAGGGGCCTTGGAAGTACTAGCCTGACCCGAGGGTCGGTCCACAGCGCCACTTGAAGACCCGGAGGTCTTGGCCACTGCCTGGTGGACAAGGCAGTCGTTGTCTTCTGCACATCTCTTGTCCACTGCACCGTCTACCAACTCTCTGGGGAAGAGAGAGACAGAACCAAGCAACAGGGTCACTGTCATCTCAGGACCTACAGACCTGGAGATCAGATTCAAGACAGCGTCCCTCCTCTTCAGCACCAGGTTTGCCCACAGGTTGGCTGTTTAGTGGGCCAGTTAGGAGATAGCCCTACCTCCAGACTGGCACCAAGTCCTCTCCAGGGATGATTGGACTTAAGGAGGCAGCAACCTTGGATACTGTGAATGACAACAGATCCAGCCAGGAGACTGCCTGGAGAGCTGCCATAGCGGTGACCTCCAGGTTCACTGCCTCTTGCTGCGAGAGGGAGACCCCTTCTGCAGAAAGCTGCTGCAGCAAGAGACCTGGGCCTAGATGAACCAGGTCCGGGACAAGGCGGTCGTTGTCTTCAGCACATCTCTTGCCCACTGCAGTGTCTACCAGCTCTCTGGGGAAGAGAGAGGCAGAACCAAGCAATAGTCCATTCCTGAGGGTCAATGTCAACTCAGGACCTACAGACCTGTTGATCCAATTCAGGACAGCATCCCTCCTCTTCAGCACCAGGTTTGCCCACAGGTTTACTGTCTGGTGAGCCAAGTAGGAGATAGCCCTACCTCCAGACTGGCACAGTCTCCTGAACACCAAGTCCTCTCCAGGGATGATTGGATGTCATGGGTAGATGCAATAATGATGAAGTATATTGAAAAGAAATATCTCTTTTCCAAGACGTGACTGCTTCCTGTGTTTGCTCACCAGTCTGTTCCTGTTGTCAACGCGTCGTGGACAATTAGCGAGCAATGAAAACCCTTCCTTGTGGAAATGACACCACGTGGTATCTCATGCCGTGCCTTTGTAACATGGCACAGTTCAATCCACCTTGCAGCAGAAAATTTGATCTGGAATCTTCTATGGCGTGACCGGAAAGGGCCAGTTATTAGGAACCAATCATTGTGCAGAAAATAAAAAACTTATATAGGAATGACGATTGTCTGTTGTCATTAGCTCCACCCATAAGCTTCGAGAAGAGACTTCCCAAGACAGAGATATAGACAGACAGACAGAGAGGGCACTCAGAGGTCAGACAAAGCAAGGTTCTGATGGGAGCATCCCCTTTAGATGACCCTTACTCTTCTCCGTAAAATCTTGTCTTGCCCGAAACGAAGAGAAGCAGCCAGCCCTTCCTGCTTGTGATGAGAGGTCCCTAACCCCTCCGTGTTCGAGCCGAGGTGAAGCAGCGAGCTACATATCAGTGACGAAGAAAAGTAGTCAGCCCTTCCTGCTTGTGTGGAGGGGTAGTTGCTAAGCCCTTCTTGTCTGTGACAATGTGAAGTACTCAGCCCTTCCTGCCTGTAGCAAGGACGAGTCTTCAGCCCTTCCTGCCCTCCATTTGCACCATCTTAAAGGCACCCTTTATGTGACGTCTACGAGCCCATGGTCATCATACCAACAACATTTCTGCTGAATTCCCAGCTGCCCTTCTGTGACGTCTTCAAGCCCGAGGTCATCGTGCCAGCATCATGTCTTCAGCTGAAACCCCACCCATGAAAGGATAACTCACCAAAACACCATTTAAGTATTAAGATTGCTCTACCTTGCAACCTGTTCCCCTATCTGTGACTGCTTAGATTTATTTTGTTTAGTGTTATGTTGATTGAGAGCAAAGGGGAAACAACATTTCATTTTCTTTGTAAATAAGGTTGTGAATAACCGTGTTGTAGTGTTGTGAGAGTTTCTTTTTATATTTATTTCCCATGTTTCAATTGCTGGTGTTGAAACATCATTGTTTAGAGTTTGAAAGAACCTGGAACGATTCTTGGATCGTGACAATTGGCGACCTGGCCAGTATTTTCAACACCATAACCAATTGAAACAGGGAGGATATAGAATGAAGCAGAATGAATCAGTTAATGAAAGAGTTGGTTGAGTCGTGTAGGCTTCTGGGTCTGGAAAGTGATGCTCTTCTCGAGTATGTTGAAAAGAAAGAAAGGGAGAAGTTCGAGAGAGATGAAAGAGCAGTTGAAGGAGAAATTAGAAAGCTGCCGCTAGAAAGAGAGAGAAGAAAGAGAGAAAGAGTGTAAACATGAGTTAGAAATCGCTTGGTTAAGGCGAAGTTCTCATAATAGTCTGTCAGGCAGCACACAAGGTAGTAATTCATTATTGAACGATGAAGATGTTGATAATTTAGGTATGGGTGCAGCGTGGAAATTAGTGCCAAAATTTGATGAGGAAGATGTAACGAAATATTTAATGAAAAGAGTAGGTTGTCCAAAAAATATGTGGACTTTGTATTTACAGTCGGTCTTACATGGTAGGGCACTTTCTGTGTATAGTTGCATGTCTGAGGAGGAATGTGGGGATTATGATGTTGTGAAGGAAATTGTTCTTAGTGCATACAGGTTAGTATCGGAGGCGTACTGCAAGAAGTTTAGAAGTCTGAGAAGGGACGAGAGCAGTGCGTATGTAGAGTATGGAAAGAAGTTAGAAAGATTTTTTATGACTGGTTAACTTCTGCTGAAGCTGATAATTTTGATGATCTCAAGAACTTAGTTTTGCTAGAAAACTTCAATGATAACATATCCCAGAGATTAAGCTATATGTAGAAGATAGGCGTGAAAAATCTTTTGCAGATGCAACTACGTTGGCAGATGAGTACAGTCTAACTCAGTTTAAGTGAGAGTAAGAAGAAAAGTGGTGCTTTGACAGGTAGAATACAACGTAGTAAGTATTCCTGTAATAGTTGTAGCAATACAGGTAAGAGTGACTACTATTGTTATGCATGTGGAAAACCTGGTCATACTTCTAGCTTTTGTAAGAATAAAGGGACATCTAGTAGTTCCGAGGTAACTTGTTAGCGATGTAATAAGAAAGGTCATTTATCAAGGAATTGTGTAGAAGGGAAAATGTTAAGAAACCAGTGTCTCTAGTGAATAATCTTTCATCAAGCGTGAATGACATTATGAAAGAAACTAGGAAATTTTAGGGAGAGTTTCTGTCTGAAGGTGTAGTTTCTTCTCTCGAAGGAGGGAAGTCGAGAATAGTAGTTTTGCTTCGGGACACCGGAGCAGCTCTCTCCCTCATTAGAAGAGACAGTGTGCCAACGAGGCCGGTAATTAGTATAAAAGAACAAGTAATGTTGGGTGGGTCTCCGAACACTTGTGTTGTTTGTCCTTTGTTGGAGGTGAACTTAAAAAGTCGGGGAGTGTCGGGAGAAGTAAAACTAGCAGTTGTAGACAATTTCCCTGTTGATGGCGTTGACATAATTGTCGGTAATGATTTAGCTACAGCCAAGTGTGTGAATCTTATTTTGAGTGAGACTCCAGTTCCTGAATTAGTAGTAACTAGGTCAGGTTTAGATACAGATGTAGACTACGGTCATGATTTGTTCGTGGATTCGAACGGGTGTGGTAGAGGCGGTATAATTGATCTGAGCATGAGTGTGGCTGAGAAGACCGACTATTGGTGTTGGCAGTGTTAGCCAAGCTGACGATGTAGCTGTCAAAGGTAATGACGTAGACGTAGTCGATGTAGTGGTTTCAAGCGGTAGTTGCTGCGATGGGTTAGGCATTAACATTTTGAATAAGGATGAGCTAGTCAAGTTACAGAGAGAGGATGAGACGCTAACCCGAATCTTTGAATTTGAGCTGGATGATGAGCTCGACAGTGTTTGTAAGGAAATCTTTTGTCTAAAAGACGAAATTCTGTGTCGTTATGTTCGTCCTAAGTCAATTAGCAAAGAGGAGATTATCGAACAACTAGTGATCCCTAGGAAGCTTCGCAAATTAATTTTGAAATTAGCACATGATGATCATGGACGTTTGGGGGTAAATAAAATGTTTAAGTGCATAAGTAGGACGTACTTTTGGCCTAAGATGAGAAGTAACGTGAAAAGATATGTCCTAAGTTGTCATGAATGTCAAATGGCCGGTAACCCTAATGAGGTAATCCCCAGGGCTCCTTTATGTAATATTCCATCGGTAGGCGAACCCTTTGAGAATGTTGTTATTGATATGGTCGGGCCTTTCCCTAGAAGTTAGGGAGGGAATATCTATCTGTTAACAATCATCGATAGACTAACCCCGTAAGAAACAGTAATGCAAAAACCATAGTTAAACGCTTGTTGAGCTATTTTTCTAGGTTTGGTCTGCCTCGCGTTATACAAAGTGATACGTAATGGCAGTAGCCTAACTTTGTGTCTAAGTATTTCAGGGACAAAATGAAAGAATTAGGTATCAAACTTGTAACTTCCTCACCTTATCACCCCGGGTCACTGGGTATTGTTGAACGTTTCCAGAAAGTGTTAAAGAGTTGCTTACGAAAATTGTGCAACAATTCTGAACATGAATGGGAGGAAAAGTTACCATTTGTCTTGTTAGCCTGTAAAGTCACCGAATGACGCGCCAGGATAGTGTTTTCGGCGAGTTATTGAGTGTTAAGTCTCCGCTGAGCTTGTTTTCTTTGGTGAAATTTTTCTTCAAGCTCAATTAGTCACGCCTAAAACGTGCCAGGTCACGAGATTTTAATCATTTTTACTTTATGGTATTTATACGAATGTCAACATTGTGTATCACATGTTTCTTCATTCACAGGCATCAAGACTGTATCTATATTGTAGCTCTATATATTTTGTATTGTAATTTGTACTCAGTTCACTGCATATTATTGTTTATTGTTTCGACCTCAGGTCACAGTCAATTCCATTGTCTCTCATGGCCCGGCGTCAGTCGGCCGCAATATAAGCCGCCTGGATCTGTAATAAAGCAGCAGTAACCTTTACCTGCTCGTTTCTTTGACACCTTACAGTGGTGACCCCGGAGTATCCCGGAGCCATTAGCGGACTCACACGGCGACTCAGTCTTGGCTCCAGGATTTCTCCAAAACGCCTTAGCGGCCTAAACACGGCGCTGTAACCAGCGTTTGAGCGTGCTGACTATTGTTTAACCCCACCAGCGTCATTTTAGCATAAAATACACGGCGTTTATGATAATATTTTCAATAGCATTTCAATTTACCCCACTCCAGTAAGGGGTCAAAGGAGCAAAGCATGGAATTGATATCCCCTCCTTCATGCAGTTAAACGCGACCTCGCGGACTCCGGGTTTACCTACCTCCCATCACAGCCGCGCCCACCCCTGTAGGCCCTCCCGCAACTCCACACCAGCGCCCTGAACACAGGACGGCCGGGCAACACAATCGCGGTTACCTCACCTTTGTAAAGCTGCGCGTTACGCAGGGGAACCCATCGAGGTGGCTGCTCAGGGTGGAGAGCCACTTCAGAATCGCGGACCTCACGGACGAAATGTTATTACAGGCCGACAAGTGCTGTTTTTTTATTTCCGGAGGACGTGTACAACAAACTCATCTCGCGAGTACCAAACACTCACCCTCACATACAGCACCACAAAAAGTTCCTCCTCGAAGCTTGCTCCCTGCCCATCGCCATAGCGGGCCGCCTATGCTATATATCGACCTTGCCAATAATCCACGCCACGACCTCAATCCAAGAGATATTTGGGGCATGGTCGAGATCTCCTGTCAACACCAGTCTTGGGTATATACAAACAAGCGGCAGGAGATAAGCTTCATACGGGAAATCTTCCTTCGCCAACTCCTCCCGAAGTACGCAACCAGATCGCTCACCCCTACACCATGCCTGTCGAGGACCTCATAGAGGCGGCACAACACCACACAGACTCCGTCAAGGCTTCACAGCGGCTAAAACCGGCCACACAGCCGGTCAGCTCAGCTCCAGCCTGAAGAGGATATAGAGCAGCCCGTCAACGCCATCGCCAACAGACGTCCACCGAACCACAGCAGACGGTGGTCCCCTTTCTGTCGCTACCACAAGTGGTTCGGAAAGGACGCCCGAAACTGCCTGCCGCCCTGCTCGTTCAACCGCTCAAAAACGGGGGTGGCGGCGGCCAGCAGGACAGGCCGCCATGGCAGCCGAAGAACCCAGGGCCTCAAAAACAGTAGGTTTTACGTCCGCGACACCGTCTCCGGCAGGATGATGCTGGTCGACACAGGAGCCTTTAAGTCGGTCTTCCCAGCATCCAGAGAGGATAAAACCAGACACCAGACCCGGCCGCCTTCCTGACGGCCGCCAACGGAACCCCATCCTCAAACGGCACCAGGCTCCTGTCGATCTCCATCCTTGGCCAGAGTTACTCCTGGGACTTCATCGTCGCGGACGAAGGAACCCCACTCCTGGGGGCCGATTTTCTGGCGCACCGGCCTTTAGTCGACGTGGGGCGTAGCGCCTCGTTACCGACTCCAGCCGGTCTCTCCCGTTAACGGCGGGACCCAGACCCACCATCAGCACGCCGCCCACCAGTATGCACACCTTCTGTCGGAGTTCCCTGAACCAAAACGGAAGCCGCGAAGTCCCCGGGGCCCCAGCCAACGGCACGGCATATACCACCATATAGTGACTAAAGGGCCCCGACACATGCGAAGTTCCGCTTTAGGCTTCCCTCTCAGAGCCTTCAGGAGGCGAAAAAGCATTCATGGAGATGGAACGGATGGGCATCTGCAGGAAAGCCTCCAGTCCATGGGCCTCCCTCCACATGGTGCAGAAACCGGACGGCTCCTGGAGACCCTGGGGCGACTACAGGTGGGCTCAACATTGCAACGGAGCCCGACCACTACCCTCTGCCCAATATGCAAGACCTCACGGCCTCCTTTCACGGGGCCAAAATATTCACTAAATTGGGCCTTCTTAAATCTTATTTCCAGGTACCTGTTGCGCCAGAGGACATACCAAAGACAGCCATCATCACGCCTATGCAACGGGTCCTATGTGTTCGATTTTGTTCTCCACCCTAGGGCTGAGGAACTTATTGGGGCCACCTTCCAGCGGCTCATGGACAGCATCCTGGGGATTAAAATTTCAGGTCTGCTATGAAGTTACGACATTCTCATATTTTCCAGGAACAGAATAACACCAGAGGCACATCAAAGCAGTCCTCCAGCGCTTTTCCAAGAAAACGGCCTCGTCGTCCGTTTTGACAAGTGTACCTTCGGCGTCCAGAAAGCAGAATTCCTGGGTCACGAGGTGTAATTAAAATCATCCATCTTTTCTTCATCAAAGAGTGGGTAAGTTCTACAAACACCCACCTCCATCAAGGCATCTCCAGGAGTTCCTTGGGATGGTAAACTCCTACAAATCATTTTCATCCCCGGGATTCAGGCACACCACGGCCCCTGAAAAAGTCCTCAAAGGTCAAGAAAAGTTGTTGTCTTGGGGACCCAGCCAGCAAAAGGTTTTATGACTGTTGGCGCCCTCACCTAGCTGGCAACCGGTAGTTTTGTAAAGTCACCAGGATTCAAGGCGCCCCTCCAGCTGACGACAGACGCCAGTAATTAAGTCCCCGCTGAGCTTGCTTTTCTGGTGCAAATCATCAACGTTTTCCCAAGCCCATTAGTCTTCAGCAAAAGTTGCCAGGTCACGCATTTTAACATTTTTACTTTATGGTATTTATACGAATGTCACGGCATTGTTATCACATGTTTCTTCATTCACAATCATCAAGACCACCAGCCATCTGGTTCACGCTTCTTCCACGAAGCAGGGGTACGATGGTCTTTGACAGCAGCGCCACCTCTCATATTATTGTTTATTGTTTCGACCTCCCGGCAAGAAAAATTCCATTGTCTCTCACGGAGTCGGCGAACAGTCGGGTGCAAGATACCAGGGCCTTGCCAGGATCTGTGACCCAGAAACCCCAGCATAACCTTTACCTGCTCGTTTCTTTGACACCTCAGTGGCGGACCCGGAGTATCCCGGAGCCCCAGCCTGCTCTGTGACATCAGTCTTGGCCAGGATTTCTCCCTTGGTTCCAGCCTAAACACGCGCTGTAACCAGGTATTTGACATGATTCGTCACGCCTCTCACCACCCCTCCAGCAGGAACCACCACGCGCCAAACTGCTTTCTGAAAAAAGTTCCCACTCCAGCACGGGGTCAAAAGGAGCCACAGCCTGGGAAAACAGATATGCCTGCCTTCATGACCAGTTAAACGGTCGTCACGCGGACTCGAGGTTTACCTACCTCCCAGCCACAGCGCCGCCGCCACCCCACATCGACGCCCTCCGGGCAACTCCCCATCAGCGCGGATCCAACACTCCTCACGGTGGTAGGGCAACACAATCGCGGGCCACGCCCATGCAAAAGCCACCGCCAGCGCCGCGCAGGGGAACCCATCGAGGTGGCTGCCAGTTGGGAGAGCCACTTCAGAATCGCCCCGGTCATCGGACGAAACCGACAGGCCGACACAGTGCTCAACGCCCCTCCGAGGCTGTGGTACAACAAAACTCATCTCGCGGGAAACACTCACCCCACATACAGCACCACAAAAAGTTCCTCCTCAGCTTGCCCCTGCCCACGGTTCCCAGGTCCCGTCATCCTCATCGACCTTGCAATAATCCACGCCCAGGACTCAATCCAGAGACGGGGGCATGGGTTGAGATCTCCAGAGTCAACACCAGTCTTGGGTGGAACAAACAAGCGGCAGGAGATAAGCTTCATACGGGGAAATCTTCGGATGATCGCCAACTCCCCTCCCTGCAGACGCAACCAGATCGTCACCGCTACACCATGCCTGTCGAGGACCTCATACAGAGACAGAGCAAACACCTCACAGACTCCGCCAAGCTTCATCCGGCTAAACCCGCCACACAGCCGGTCAGCTCCGTCCAGCCTGAAGAGGACAGAGCACCCCCGTCAACGCCATCGCCAACAGACGCCCACCGAACCACAGCAAGACGGTGGTCCCCGGGCGCTAAAGTCGCTTCCACAAGTGGTCCCGGAAAGGACGCAGAAACTGCCTGCCGCCCTGCTCGTTCAACCGCTCAAAACGGGCGGCGGCGGCCAGCAGGACAAACAGCCATGGCAGGCGGGAAGAACCCAGGGCCTCAAAAACAGTAGGTTTTTACGCCAGCGTCCCACCAGGTCAGGGCAGGATGATGCTGGTCGACACAGGAGCCTTTAAGTCAGTCTTCCCAGCATCCAGAGAGGATAGTGCAACCAGACACCAGAATAAGCCGCTGAGCTTCCTTTCTTTGGTGACCGCCAACGGAACCCCATCCTCTCCACGGCACCAGGCTCCATTTTAATCATTCCATCTTTATGGCCAGAGTTACTCCTGGGACTTCATCGTGTATCACATGTTTCTTCCCCACAGGCCAAGGGGGCCGATTTTAGCTCTGTATATTTTGTATTGTAGTCGATTTGGGCGTTCACTGCATTCGATTGTACCGACTCAGGCCGGTCTCTCCATTAACGGCGGGACCCAGACCCACCATCAGCGCCGCCGCCCCCACCAGTCTGTACATTCTGTCGGAGTTCCCTGAGGTGCTTTTTCTTTGACAGCTTCGCAAAGTCCCGGGGGCCCCAGCCAAGCACGGCATATACCACCATTAGTGTAAAGGGCCCCGACTACAGGACCCTTAGAAGTTCCGCAGGCTAAATTCAGCGTTTCAGGAGTAAAGAAAAGCATACGCGGAGATGGAACGGATGGGCATCTGCAGGAAAGTTTCCAGTCCATGGGCCTCCCCCTCCACATGGTGCAGAAACCGGACGGCTCCTGGAGACCCAAGCGGCGACTACAGGCGGCTCAACATTGCAACGGAGTTGACCACTACCCTCTGCCCAATATGTAAGACCTCACGGCCTCCTTTCACGGGGCCAAAATATTCACTAAATTGGACCTTCTTAAATCTTATTTCCAGGTACCTGTTGCGCCAGAGGACATACCAAAGACAGCCATCATCACGCCCCGGGTCCTATGTGTTCGCCTTCTCCACCTTCGGGCTGAGGAACTATTGTTTACCTTCCAGCGGCTCATGGACAGCATCCTGGGGGACCTAAAATTCTGCGTCTGCTACATCGACGACATTCTCATATTTTCCAGGTCTCACAGCGAACACCAGAGGCACATCAAAGCAGTCCTCCAGCGCCTCCAAGAAAACGGCCAGGGCCGTCCGTTTTGACAAGTGTATCTTCGGCGTCCAGAAAGCAGAATTCCTGGGTCACGAGGTATACCGACAGACTATCCGCCCTGCTGTACATCGAAAGTGGCAGCCTTTAGTAAAGTTCCCGACACCCACCTCCATCAAGGTTTTCCAGGAGTTCTGCCAGGATGGGAACTTAAGTTTCAACAGGCCCCCCTGACGGAAGTCCTAAAAGGTCAACGGAGAAGTCCCTGTCTTGGGGACCCAGCCAGCAGCAGGCCTTTTCCCTGACGAAGGTCGCCTCACCAAGGCAACTGCCTTGGCACACCAGGATCCCAAGGCCCCCTCCAGCTGACGACAGACGCCAGTAACGTTGCCTGCGGTGCTGTTCTGGAGCAAATCATCAACGGCCCCCAGCCCATCGCCTTCTTCAGCAAGAAGTTCAGTCCCGCAGAGTCCTTTACAGCACCTTTCGACAGGGAACTCTTGCGCGATGTACCACCAGTTCGGCACTTCAAGTTCCTCCTGGAGGGGACGCCCTTCACAATCTTCACAGACCACCAGCCACTGGTTCACGCCTTCACGAAGCAGGGGACGTTTGAAATGGTCTTCCAGACAGCAGCGCCACCTCTCAGCCATAGCCAAATTTACCTGTTCCGTCAGGTACCTCCCCGGCAAGAAAAATCCCGAGCAGACGCCCTCTCCAGAGTCGAGTTGAACGCAGTGCAGCTTGGTGTAGATTACCAGGACCTTGCCAGAGAACAGGCCGCTGACCCAGAAACCCCAGCATACCGCACCGCCATCACATCCCCTCAAGTGGCGGGACGTGACCCTGGGCCCCGGAGGCCCCAGCCTGCTCTGTGACATCAGCACAGGCCAGCCCCCCCTTGGTTCCAGCCTCACGCCGCGCCAGGTATTTGACATCATCCACGGCCTCTCACACCCCTCCGGCAGGACCACGGCCAAACTGCTTTCAAAAAGTTCGTCTGGCACGGGTGCAAAAGGACGCCACAGCCTGGGCAAAACAGTGCCTGCAGTGCCAGACCAGTAAAGTGGGTCGTCACACGCAGTCGGGGGTAGGCGAGTTCCCACAGCCATATATATATTCGGCCACATCCACATCGACGTATCGGGCCCCTTCCCCATCAGGCGGATCCAGATACCTCCTCACGGTGGTATTTTTCAAACTAGGTGGCCCGGCCACGCCCATGCAAGAAGCCACCGCCAGCGCCGCGGCGCCGAGGCCCTGCTCTCCAGTTGGGTTAGCCGCTTATTTATTGAGGCGCCCCGGACCACATCACAACCGACAGGCCCCGCTTCCTCTCCGAGCTGTGGTCTGCCCTGGCTCAACTGCTGGGAACCACGCACCACACCACCACAGCGATACAACCCAGCGGCCAACGGCCTGGTTGAACGGTTCCACAGGTCCCCAAAGTCATCCTCATGGCCCGCTGCACCGCCGAGGACTGGAAACATCAGCTGCCGTGGGTCCTCCTCGGGTTGAGGACGCACCCCAGAGCCGACGGCACCCCATCCGCAGCTGAACAAACCTATGGGGAACCCCTCGTGGTGCCGGGAGAGCTCGTGGACGGATGATCGCCACTCCCCATCTCTGCAGAGGCTTGAAACGTGGCGGGCAAGTTCGCCTTGCAGGCGCTCAGACATCGACAGAGCAACCACCTGAACCGTGCCGCCACAGCTGTCATCCGCCACCCACGTCTTCGTCAGAGTCGACGCCGTCCGTCCACCACTAACTAAGCCCCTACAGGGGACCCTTCCGCGTGCTGAACGCAGAACAGTGAGGTTTACTTCCGGTTCAGACGACCAGGCAAGGTGATGGGTTAACAGACCGGCTAAAGCCCGCCTTCCGGTTCGGAGAGTCCCGGCAGCGACGCGCACCATTCCGCCCAAACGGGCCCAGCACGCCCTCAACCAGTAACGCAGGCGCTGGTGTAAGGAAGGGACCGCCCAAACAGCAGCCAATGAAAGGCGGGAAACCATTTATTTCTATTTGTTAGAGCGGCATTTCAGCGTCCCACCAGGTAAGGGATTAATCAGACGCGTCCCTCGTCTTTAAAAATTATTTGTAAAGTCACCAATTCGGCGCCAGGATAGTGTATTCTGCGGCGCCATTGATTTAAGTTCCTAGGCCTGAGCTTGTTTTCTTTTATGACTTCCCGTTTTCATTCAATCTCATATTAGTCACGCCTAAAACGTGCCAGGTCACACATTTTAATCATTTTTACTTTATGGTATTTATAAATTGTCACACATTGTGTAGAAAGTCTTTTAAGAAAATAATATTTTCTTCATTCAAAATCAAGACTGTATCGATTAATAGCCATCTTCTCCATATAATTAAAATCATCATAATTTGTACTCGTTCAAAGAATATTATTGTTTATTGTTTCGACCTTTAGGTAACAGTCAATTCCATTGTCTCTCACGGTTTAGGCGTCAGTCGGTCCTATAAATCATTTTGCCTGGATCAGGCAGCTTGAACACAGCCTAAAACTTCGTGCTGGCACAAGAAAACTTGTTGTAAATCTAAAACATCTTAAAAAGTTGTTATGACCTTTGACCTGCTCGTTTAGGTTTGACTGCTTACAGTTTGACCAGCCAGAGGGGCGTTTAGCTCTAACCTTATCACAAGCAACGTAAAAAAAAATCACTTCAAATAACACGGGTTACGAATTATACCAGTGCATAAAAGGAATCATATTTATATGACCATAGGGAAAAGAGTGCTAGCTTAGAATTAGCAAAATTGTCGGCATGTATGACATTAGAAATAAAACAAATTAACACTACTTGGCAACGTTACGTTAAGTCTGAGATTTTGTACGATACAAAAAGAATCACAACGCCTCAGATTTGAGCATGACTATACAACAATGAAGTGTATCTTGCAAAGACTTGTGTTAAGTATTTATTGCAAAAAAAGGTCATATTCCAGGAATAAAGCTCACGCACAAACTAGTGAATTCCTAAGAAAGTAAAGCCAAAGACGTTTGAAGTAAATTTAAAAAGAGAGAAGCAGTAAATAACAAGAGGAGTTAGTATCATTTTGAAAACGGGATTACAACGTGAAAGGGGAAAGTGTAAGTTAAATAGTTCCGCACCTAACGCGAGCAGGAGATTGTGTCCGCAACTGAGTTTGTGGAATGAGCACATAGGAGTGGAGGAAATAAATTAGGAAGTCTGAAAAATTAATTCAGTAAAAATAATATTGAAAATAAAAAAGAAAATTTACTACCATATGTGGAGAAAAATAAAGGAATGAAATTACCAGAGCTAGAGAAAAAAAAACCACATGAGACATAGAGGCGCCGTTACATAAACAAAGCTTCGACACTAAACTAGGCAAAGTGGCAAACTACTCGGCGGTAATATTGTTATTTATTATTGTTTACCAAATTCTTACTAGAGGTAAGGCTGTCAATTTTATTTAATAGATAATTTTCTAAGTTTAATATAAAGTAGTACCCCAATATATCATCATAGAGTGCTGCAAGACTCGTATTTTGCTGAAAGATGTCTCGGTCTGTGGTTAATACTAAGTGGACCAGAGGTCATGTTTAGCCGTCACTCGTCAGTGTTTTTGTTTACTTGCACGAGCAGTCGAAATTTCACCGGTCCTCATGCAGTAAGGCTCAGCTGTGTTTATAACTATACTATTCCTGGTCTTTGTATGTCAGAGATTCATTTATTACATGATATATGTAGGCAATTCAATATATGACAAAATGAAACAGGCTAGGCTGTTGTCGGGTCTAAAATTTCAACAGGGATGCATCCTAACCTAATCTAGTCTATCTAGGGCATCTTGCCCTCACTTGGCTGGGGTCGGGGTGAGGAATTTCCCCTCTCCAGCCCCCCTTCCCCCCAACATAATATCATGAATGCGGTAATCCTACAATTTAGGGGTCCAAATTCACTGCATCAGGGTAAACGATCGGACATGACACGCATTGGTGGCTGAATTTTCAGTTTTCACTTGATATTTAATTTGAGAAATAACAAAAAGGGTGGAACTATATAGTAGCTCTGCGGTGGCGACTGTCTTCTAACTTAACTTTTTTACATTTTTTTGGTTGCTAATTATGAATTTACGGTAAATTTGTACAACAGTTCCAACTCCATTTTTCTAAAGTAATTATGTATTTTCATGTGTTTTAATGTGTTCTGAATGGTTATGATAGTAATACATCTGGGAAATGAGTTGTTTTTGAGTTACTACCCTATACACCCCCATGACATCCAACAAGGTTAGGGACCCTTTGGGAATGGGGGCTTTTGGGTCGGGTAAATCACCATCGACACAAAACAGCATTTGAATAATGAATAAAATGAGGTAGATCATAGCATACCTAGCAAGCCATAGTCAGGCAATGTAGGCTAGTGTAATGTACCCTAACATCCCTTAACTTTTAATATAGGGTGATAAAACTTGCAACGCTCGCGCCTTATCTGCATTTATAAGGATTTTTGGCAGGCATGTATTTACTGGCAAGAGGTAATATTGCGCTGCGTGCGCCAGCCACAGGGGTTACAGAAGGTAAATCATGTTACAAAATTATTTTAAAAACAATTATAAATTTACCTTATTTGGATGGACACAAACGTTTTGATGGGTTATATCCAGAACAAGTTGGTTGTGGCTCATCTACAGTGTCATCGTCGTCGTCATCGTCGTCATCAGAAAATGATTCCCTAGTTGGTGATGGTGGCTTCAAGTAAAAATTGGTGTAAAACTGAACTGTACTGCTGCAGGTAACACTCCATGTTGTCTTTAAAAATTAATGCATTATGTTTCATTTTCAAAGAAATCGTGAATTATGCGAAAATAATCAAAGTTACAAGACGAACACAGACTGGACATAAGCTCACTCCATGACAGACTTGAACCAAATGGCAAGGGAAAATGTCTGACACCTATAAGATTTTCACCAGGTCACGTGACTCCTAGACAACACGTAACTACCCACAATGTAATTTTAAGGGGGAAAAAATTCGCATCAGAACCACAATGCAGTTCTCAACAAAAACAAATTCGCATCAGAGCACAAACTGTGTCCATGTCAAAGTAAACAAAACACTTAGAAATTTTTCGAGGATGGAGATTATATAAACATTCATATCCCGAATATGGTGAATTTCCCCAAAAAGTGTTCAGAGACAAAGTTTAATTATTTTTTATGCAAAATGCATCTATAATAATATAATTATTATAGAATGAGTTGGAACTATTGTAAAATAATACCGAATTTACCTTTCATTTTTGGCGCTCGAGTGTAATCAACCTTTAATTAATCCCTGAAGTCCATCCAACAAGGGATTTCCATAGGCGATCTTCACAAGACAGAGCACGGGTACGTCTGTTTCGAATGGTTCATATCCCGTCCGGCAAGTGCAAACTTGTTAATGTATGGGTACCCAACCTCCCGGGGCCAGTACTAAACACGGTGAAGGGACATTCCATTTGGCCGACAACAAACAGGTGCACAGCCAGTATCAGAACCCTTAAAAGTGTAGAAAAAACCAGTTGAAAAGGTAAAAACAGGCTCGAAGCTAATATATAGAATTACCAGCAAAAACATTAAAACTTTAAGAAAACCTTTCAAAAGATTGAAGTTTCATTAACAAAATGAGCTATAGGAAATTTCAGTAGATCTAAGTGGTAGCTTTGCGGCTGCGATTTCCTTCTAACTTGACTTTTTCTACAGTTTTTTGGTTGCAAATTATAGATTTATCTTCAGTTTTTGTCGCATGAATGTAATTAACCTGTAATTAATCCCTGAAGTCCATCCAACAAGGGGTTTCCATACGCAATCATCACAAGACAGAGCACAGGTATGTCTGTTTGGAACGGTTCATATGCTGTCCGGCAAGTGCAATAACCTATTAATGCATGGGTAACCCCCCACTCCCCGGGGCCAGTACTAAACATGGCGAAGAGACATTCCATCCCCCCGATGCCAGTATTAAAAACAGCGAAATGCATTTAACTCCCTCCTGTTGGCAAATGGCTCCCTCTCGTTTTTCCCCTCCAGAGGGTACCTCCTCAACATAAACATGTCCGCTCCATTTCTGTGTTCTCCCCTACCCAAAACCCTGAATTCTCACAGTCTTCCTTTACTGTTGAGCAGAGTTAGGGGGCAAATAACAGTTGGTGGACAACAAACAAACTCACCGCCAGTATCAGAAGCCCTAAAAGTGTAGAAAAACCAGTTTCAAGGTAAAAACAGCGTTGGAGCTAGTACTTAGACCTGGTGTAGAACTTACCAGAAATTTCCGTACGAACTAAAAAAGCATGTGAAGTCTTCGTAAAATAAGTGTTGAAGGCAATTTTGAATCCAATGTGGCGTCTCCCCAAATGCTGATGCAACGTGAATGACGATTGGACACTTCCTTCCCAGCGCTCATTTAATGGTGTACTGAACACTAATTGCGTATACAGTATATGTAATTTTTATTGATATTACTCAAGATTCTAGTTGTAAATTGTAATCAGCATGATAAGACAAGATTTTGTTGCCTATACTAGTGAAAGTATGAGACATGGAATTCTCATCTGTCATGTGGTTGAACTGAAATGCATTTTTACCTTTAATCCATGGTTTTATCCTTACTGACATCACAGTTGAGCTCCACAGTGCATATTTGATTGTAATTATACACATTTTGTTCTCATTTCACTCACAATACCACTTAAAATACGTGAGAATGTTTGTTTACAGTACTTTACTCCATCAAGGTAGCAAAACTGTGGTGGGAATAATTTTCCAACCGTATTGTACATCTGGCTGTCATAAACATCCGAGAGCAGACGACGCATTAGTGAATTGTTTACTATAGAAATGTAGTTTTCCTACACAGTATAGCCTACAAACCGTCAGTCCTTTACATTAGGAATTACTTTCGGCGAAGCTGGACACGGCTGTTAAACTCTTGAACAAGGTGGTTAGGCAGTAACTACTGCCAGGTAGGCGGGAATACCCGCCTGCCGGAGTGCCTGGATGTAAACATTTCAGTTTGCTTTCGGTCGTCATGCGTTGCAGACGTGTTTTTGGATCTCTTTACCTGACTGTTGTTGAGCTCTTTATTATCCCATTGGGATCTTTCTGTATTTTTGTGTATATATTACGTGTTATTTGATATTTATTAATACAAACCCACGATTTGTGATAGCCTTGCATAAGCTGTCGTTTGTATAGCCTTGCATAAGCCGTCGTTTCCCTGCATCTGTGTCTTGGGTTTGATGGCCAAGGGTGTATTTGGAGGGGTGTAACTGAGTGGTAATGCTTCTCTTCCAGTAGCCCTTTATTTAGATACTGAAGGTGTTCCCCTGTATGTGTGGAGATATTAGTTTGGACGTAATATCTTTGCTCCCCTACATTGATCAGGACGTAAGAGTTCGCTTCCCTTCTTGGGCTTCCGCCCTCTGTGTACAAGAGCATGACTACTTCCTTCTTACTTGTGCTGAGTGTTGTTTTCGCTGCCTGCACTATAGAGAGTTGCGGGCGTCGTCAGTAAGTTCCGCCTCCACGGCGTCCTTGGTGGCCTCCCTTCCTTCCTTCTCTCTCCCTGAAGGTTCTTCTTTATCTCTCCTTTGGTAGAGATCTCTCTCCTTTCGCCCTCTTCACTCGCTCGTTGGGCGGAGACCGTGAAGGGGGGGTTGCGGGTAGTTGGGCAACCTCTTCTAAGGGGCCTCCTCTTGGTGCGTAGGGCAGTTCCCCTCGTAGCGAGAGGAGTCTCCCTCTACTAATCATCTTTGCTTTTTCCTTCAGGTTGATAGTGAGCATCGCAGGCACAGCAGAAGTTGGCTGGATATCTCAGGGGATATCTTGTATGAAGGAGTCCCGACGTTCATTCAGTGTTGCTTCAGGATCGACCACAGTACCTGTTGGAATGGCATAATTCCACGTCGGGATCATTCCGACTCTGTTCCCACCGATGTGGATTGATCGCTGTCGCTGCTGGCCTTCTTGTATGCTGTGGCACTGCCTTTGGTGTATCTGTGGTCCATCTGCTCCTGCTGTTTCCTGTGTTATGCTCCTGTTAACTCGACGACAGTCTCTGGGAGGCTCTTTCTGGTCTCCTGCCACAGCCGTCCTGATTGTTCCTGTCGCTGCTGGTGACTTTCATGTGACATTCCTGGCTGCTGCTGTAGCTCCTGCCTTCCGAACTGCTTCCGTAGCTCCTGCATCAGCTGTCCTGATCATACCTGCTGCTTCTCTTGGTGGTCTTGTTCTGGGCCGCTTCCGTTGTGATCCTGCCTAGCTGCCTTGGGGGTTACGATGTCCACCATCCTGTAGATGATGTCGGAGTGAAGGTAAAGGAAGTTGCCCTGTGGAAGTGACATTCCTGGCCATTGCGGTAACTCCTGCCTTCCGAACCACTTCCGTAGCTCCTGCATCGACTGTCCTGATCGTGCCTGCTGCTTCTCCTGGTGGTCATGTCCTGAGCCGCTTCCGTTCCTGTCCACCATCCTGCAGAAGATGTCGGAGTGAAGGTGAAGGAGGTCGCCCTGTGGAAGTAGCTGCTGTCTTCTTCAACTTATCTTGATTTCATCCTGCTGCCTCTTCCCTTCCTCTCCTGAGGTTCGATGGGGTCCGGGAACTGGACAGACCTCCGTCTGCCAAAGGAGAGGAAGGCTGATGCCCTTGGACGTCTGGGGACTGCCTCCTTCCGAGGAGGCAGTGGGTCTCTCGCTGGCTCTTTCCGACCTTCAGGTTAGGAAACCGATTGGTATACCCCTGGGTTTTGTGTTGCGGGAACTGCGGGCGCACAGACCTCGGTTTGCGATCCCGTTCCCAGCCCTAGAGGTTCTGCCTCTGAGACGGGGGCTGCTTCGGGCGCTCGTTGGTGAGCCACTCCGAGTGCTCGAGATTCTGTGGAATATCGAGTATCCCGATCTGGTCTGGAGAGTACTTTCCCTAGCCCAGTTCGGGAGCAGTGCGAGAGAAAGGGCCGAGGCACCCAGGTGTCTCAGCTCTTCCTGCCAGCACCACAAGTGCTACCTGAGTGCTTACCAGTGCTTGGTCGGGTTCCCAGTATGATGTCTCGATCCTGTCGGTTCGAACACCAGAAGAAGCAGGGAGGAGATTCCCTTCAGGAGTCCTGCAGGATTTCTAAGGGACTGACTCTCTTCCAGGAGACAAATTTCTCTCGTTGGCTCTTCCCGCCCTCGGGCGGGACCGATTCGTATTCTCCTCTGGGGTCTCACGCTTCAGCGGCCAGTCTTGGAAGTCTGCGCCAGGACTGGTTCTGTGCCTGGTTCTTTTTGATTTCTTAGGAAACGGAAAGCAGCCACTCCCAATTTTTGGGAGTCTCATGGGTCGCTCAAATTCTATGAATCACGAGCACTCTCCTGACGAGAGGCACAGGACGAGAGAAAGTGCTGAGACACCCAGGTGTCTCCGTGCCGAGACGCCAGGTATCTCGATACTGCCCACCAGCTGCTTCAGTTGCTTGGCTGGGTTTCATCCTTGTGTCTTGAACCTTAGGGTTCAAGCATGCAGGATAGTAGACACAGAATTCCCCTTTGAACCTTCTTCTTGAGGGGCCTCGGCCTCGAAGGAGTTTAGAGTTCGGGAAACTAGTGCTAGTTCACGGCAGACTAGTTCCACCTTGTCCAGTTCGATTGTGTTCACATGATTGGCTCGGCTTGCTTGCCCCGCCCCGCCCCTTGCTGCGTTTGTGAGACTGGCTAGGCTCGGCTTGGTTCAGCTCACCCCACCTGCCTCCCAGTCCACTGCATACCACCCCTGGATCGCGTTCACGTGATCGGCTCAGTTCAGTGCGGCTCCCTCGGCCCCACTCAGGTTTTTCTGAATTGGGTTCTTGGCTCTGTTCGAGTGAACTTTCTGCTCTTCCCAGGAAAGCGCTTTGCCACGGCACAAGCGCTCTTTCCGTGTGGCAGTAATCTCCTTCGGTTGATTATTGCTCACGGTCCACCTCTCCTGCTGGTCTTACTGGCAGGACAGGTAGGGGTACTCTTTCTCATCACCTGTTCTCTTTCCTTCTTGGTTGTTCCGAGAGGCGCGAGACGGACAGAGAGAGCTCTGATGAATTTGTCTTCGGAGTTCGGCTGCCTGGCATGCTTTTGGTGTCGGTCCTCCAATTGTCTCATAGTACAACCAGGTAGCTGAGGAAGGGTTTCTTGGGATCTGTCAAGGTCTCCCTCCAAGGAGAGAGATACAGGAGTTTCACGCTTTGGAAGCAGCGAGGGTCTTCCTCTTCAAGTTGCGATTGCCCTCGTTTTTCGGAGAACTTCTCGCCTATTTGTCAGCGCGAGGATCCCCGGGACTGGACTGCAGCTCCCCCAGTGAATAATCTTCATCACTCGCAACCCATGCAATTCCCGAGTGACAGAGAGTTTCGGGGACTTTCGCGATCCTTACTTGCGAGAGTGTTCTCAACCAGATGAATACTTTTCTTTGGACAAGGAGTTCATTCAGGTCGAGCCACCAAGCTTCTCCCCTGCCTTGACAGAGTATGAATTCTTCTTGCCCCGGAGGGTCTTGCTGACTTCAGTTCTGTGGGTAATTCTGGTGCTAAGAAGAAGGACTTTGTCCTAATTCGGAACTCCGGTTTCGTAAGTCCCAAGTTGGCTCGACCCTTAGGAATGAATCTTTACTTGGTTCTGCCTTTCTCTTTCAGAGATTTGCCAGATACCCTGGTAATCAAGGTTCGTACCAGGGCACTGCCTTATCCTTTGGACAATGGCCAAGACCTTTGGGTCTTAGTCATCTCGGCTTGACCTTGAGTTCAAGCTAGGCCCCCTCAACTCCTAAGAAGTCCCAGGCTTCGGAAGATCACAGAACACATAGCCCTCTTCTTCCCTTCTTGGAAAGTGTGCATAACTGGGTCTCTTTCCACCCTCTTTTCCATAGGGGAGGAGGGAAGAAGGGAAGAGAAAAAGAAGTATCGGCTGGGAAGAAGTTTTACTGCAGATGCCTAGATGAAATGATAATTATTGAGTTCTCTAGAGCTGGCAGCGACATTGCTGAGACCTGGGAATGGATTCCTTCAGAAGTATTTATTTCCCTTGCAGAAGCTTCCCCATGATGGAGAATGGAGGTCTGCTTTCCTCCATTCTTCTTTCCTCTTCGAAGTATGAGGAAAGAGTTAGGCTAATGCTTGATTGAAGGAACCTTCAAATATGCTTGCATATTCCCCTCACATCATGTGTCTACTTCTGGATTCACTGATCGAGGAATAGGCGCACACCTGTAAGACTTTGTCTTGAAGGTGTGTGACCGAGACGATTAGTACCTTCTTATCAACATCCTGGACTCAAGGCAGCATTTTGGCCTTCCAAGAATTCAGGATGAGTTTTGTGACACTCAGTGGTTTTGTTGAACAACAAAACCACAGTAGTGGCATTCATTGACAAACAAGGGGGAATCGTTTTTTCATCCTGTTTCATCTGTCAACGTTTGCAGGTACTCAAGTGTTCTATAGCGCACTTGACAGCTCAATTAGCCAGATGCATTCCCAGTGGGGATGTATTGGTAGGTGAGCTTGGCCTCAGGTTTGAGTGATCGGGACAGAAAATGCTCTTCGCTCTTTTCCTCACGAAGATTCCCTAAGAGACTGCTTGACTGAGAGATCCCTACCGTCTTTAGGTTGCCTTCCTGCACAACAAAGTCGGTAGTTTTTCTCACTCCTTCGTACCAGACCCAGGGGCCGCTACGGTGAGTCATGCTGTCTATTTGGGAAAAAATCGATAACTATGTTTTCCCTCCATATTTGTCTGCTTCACTAGGGGTTCACATGCATTGCTCACCCCGAGTTACAGACAATTGCTGGAAGACTTCACCTTTTACCCAACCTGATAGCTCTGCTTCCGAGGCATCGAGAAGATTTCTGCTTGACCCAACCTCCTGTAGCAGCTACACAAGAAGCGGTTCTTCAGGCAGTACATCCCTGTCTGTTCAGGACTGGGAGACTTTCCAGCTTTCCTTGCAAGCATAGGCTTTCTCGCCAAGCAGCAACGGATATAGCTGGGTATCTCTTGAAGTCCTGTGCAACACTGTCCCAGGGACTGAATCTGTCTTCGCTGGTAAGTGTCGTTGACGGAACTTCTTCTCAGGTCAGAGTCGCTCTTCAAGTTTGGACTTTCTCGTCTTCTCTGCCGTGGGTTGCTTCTCTCCCTTTCATTTGTGAAGAACGTAGGCCCTTGCGACCTAGTCTTCTATCTGAAGTAGCCTTCCTTCTCCTCAGTCGAGATTTAGGTACGGATGAGAAGCTTCTTTGGTCTTGCTGTCCCAGGGAACTGCTCCCTGGGAGGCATGTGACTCTTGTTTAGGGTGGGTTCCTGTCCCGTGCTCTGCACATGCCCCTACAAGAATCGTCGGATAGAGATTTGCCCTCTTAGGACCATCTCTCATCTTGCTCCAGCCTTGGCGTAGAAAATGGAAGAACAGAGGAAGGGGATTAATACCTCGACTCCTTCTCGGATGTCGTAAGTGGACAATGCTTCATTGAGGCGAAAGCATTCTCGACCTGAGTTGCCATCATCACAGCTGGTTGGTGACTGCTCTTGGCCCGCTGCTCCTGCTGGTTCCGCCAGCAAGACTGGCGGGGGTGCCTGATCCTCCTTGCCTGTCCCCTCAACCTCCTGGGCTTCCCCTAGGAGGTGCGAGTCGGACAGAAGGAATTCCAGTGAGTCATATCCCCAGAGTTCGACTACGAGGGCTTACGTTCCTGGCTCGGTTCTCGGATCGACCAGATCGTACGTAGTACAGGAAGGATCCCAGGACGTGGATGCCCCTGAGGTAAAGAGGACCTTTGCAAAGGTAATTCCACTGATGCGTCAGCACAGTGACCTAGGGGAAGGGACCGTGGCCTCGTCTGTGGACCTTCCTTCATGACTCGAATCCTTCTGGGGTCCGAAAAAGGAACCCAAGGTTTCGGTTGGGCTGCCGTGGTCCATGCTTGCTGAGGGGGTTCTCGAAGAAGTGAAAGGTCTTGTGTCTGGGGAAGCCAATTCGCTTTGTTCAAACTGCTCAGACAAGATGCTTCCCCCTCCTCAGCCTCGACAGAAGCAATTCTACATGCACTTGGAAGGGGCATTGCCACCTAAGCAGCTTGACCCAGACCTGGTTCGTCTAGGCCTGGGTCTCTCATTGCAGTAACATACTGCAGAAGGTATTTTTCTTTCGCAGCAAGGGGCAGCAACCCTGGAAGCCACTGCCATGGTGCCTTTCCAGGCATTTTCCTGGTTGGATCTGTGGTCATTCACAGTATCCAAAGTGGCTGCCTCCTTGGGCACTATTGTCCCTGGGGAAGACTCCGCTTTCGGGAGACTGCCAGTCTGGAGGTAGAGCCATCTCCTGCCTTGCCCACCAGATGGCAAACGTGTGGGCCAACCTGGTTCTTAAGCGAAGAGACGCTGTTCTTTCTCGCTTCACCAGGTCTGTGGGACCCAAGTCGGCAATGACCTTGTGGAACGGATTGTTGCTGGGTTCTACCTCTTTCTTCCCTAGAGAGTTGGTAGATGCTGCAGTGGACAAACGTTGGGCTGATGACAGTGACCTAAGTAAAAAACTATTGAACACTACTTGGGGAGCTGATAGACATACGCTTACTTTATCGTATAAAGCAACAGTGCTGTCTATCATTGATTATGGAAGCGAAATGTATGGCTCGGCATCAGATGCAATGCTGAAAACATTAGACTCAGTTCATAATGAAGGCCTTAGAATATGTTCAGGAGCTTTTAGATTGTCACCAAAGTCATCTCTACAAGCTGAATGTGGTGAAGTAACTCTCTCTCTCTCTCCATAGAGTAGTAACAATGAAGAGTGCTCTGAGAATTCAGGCAAATGATTCTCCAACCAAAAAATTACAGTACGTATTTGGATTAAGAGATGTGTTTATAAGCAGTCATCCACCTCCTTTCCCAATTAACGCTAGAAGATTGTTTGAATCGCTAAATATAAATATACAAGTGCCTTTAATAATAAAATCACCTCTTCCTTGGACAATGAATAAAATGAGAATTTGTACACACCTGAAATATTTATCAAAAAGTTAGTCATACGCACCAGAACACCATAGAAAACACACAATAGAGCATATAAGCCAAAAAGGTCCACATTACGCAATATATGCAGATGGATCTAAATCAGAGCACGGAGTAGGATATGCTGCAGTGTCCCAAGACAAAACTTATCAGTTCTCTCTTCCTAATAATGCTTCAATATTCACAGCAGAATCATGTGTAATTGTATCTGCTATAATAATTAAAAGAAACCTCATTCAATAATTTTGTGACGTTTAGTGACTCAAGAAGCGCTATAAAAGTCATTCAGTTACAAATTAAAAAATAATACAGTACAACGTATTGTACAACAAATTAAGTTATTTCTCCATAAGTTATATAATACTGTAATGGGAAAAACATAGAAATATGTTGGATCCCTGCTTATGTAGTGATCAAAGGAAATGAAGAGGCAGATAAAGCAGCCAAAGAAGAAATCCACATGACAAGATCACATGTGAATATCTGTTACTGATTATGTAACACACATAAAGATGGGTATCATAAGTAAATGGCAATATATATGGAATGAAGAACCTGAAAATAATAAATTAAATAAAGCCTAATGTTAAAAAATGGAGTTCATTATATCAGAGAGAGAGACATGCACAAGTAATTTTAACCCACCTCAAAATAGGCCACACTCGTCTGATACATGGACGCTTGAGTAGCCCACGTGGCCCGGCTCCTAAGTGCTCAGAATGCAAGGTGATAATAACGGTCAGAAATGTGTTATGTGAGTGTCCACAGTATGACCAACAACGGCTGTCAACTTTTGGAAATAAATCAATGAAAGAAATTTTGTCAGAATCTTTTGCATTTTCAGTCATTCCGATTTTAGTGTTCATGAGGAAATGTGGTTTAATTAATAAAATATAAAAATAAGTAAATAGTAAAAGCACAAAAACCCATATAGCATGTCAAATTTAATTATTTTTTATTTTATTTATTTATTTTTTTTACTTAGCTTACTATGAATTTCAATATACCTTTTTAGTGTGGAAGCATGAGTAAATGTATTCATTGTGTGTATGTGTTACAGTGTGAGAACATGTGCCTATGTGCAGTTTTTAATTTCATTTTAATTGGCTCATCGTCATGCTGAATGACCTATTGGGTCCCAGTGCTTGGCCGAAGGCCTAGCCCTGCCTTTTTATTCTAATCTTTCGGGCCAGCCCTATGAGAGCTGAATGTCAGCTGAGTGGTCTGGTTAAACTACTTTATACTACTACTACTGTCCATCAGCCAGTGGCTAAGACCTCTGGGTCTTTGCAATCCACTGAGGCCCGGCCTTCGGGCCAGGCTAGCACTTCCTCTTCCTCCAGAAAGGGTGGGCTTTTGTGCCCCTTTCAGCCCGCTTTCCAGTCTGGTAAAGGGGGCAAGGGGAAGAAGAAGGGGAAACGCTAGGGGTGGCATTTCCCCCTGATTGCTGCCAAAGTGGGGGGTGCGCTAATAGAGCCATTGGGCAACATGACAGCGATATGGAGCTGAGACCTGGATAGTGGATGTCCTTTGGGAGGGATATCTACTACCCTTCAAGTCTCGGCCACCCCTCACCATCACACCGGTCCATCTTCGCACGTATGTTCCTTGATCTCCAAAGGACATCACACTAATGCAAGAAGTTCAGGCTATGCTGAGCTAAGGTGCTGTAGAAGTCGTGTTGTATTGGTCCCCAGGCTTTTACAGCTGAATCTTTCTCGTAGAGAAAGCCACAGGGTGTTGGAGACCTGTCAAAGACCTCTCTTCCCTGAACCATTTCATTCACCAGACTTGGTTCACGATGGAGATGGCGCGATCCGTGCTCGCCTCCATCAGAGAGAACAACTTCAGCTTACGGTGGACTTGAAGGATGCGTATTTTCAAATGCCCATTCATCAGTCCTCTCGCAAGTACATCCACTTTATCCTCGGGGAGACGGTCTTCCAGTTCAGGGCACTCTGTATCGGGCTCTCGGCTGCTCCCCAGGTGTTCATGAGTATTCACCCTGGTGTAAGCTTGGGCCCATTCGCATGGGATACATCTGCTGAGGTATCTTGACGACTGGCTGGTCCTGGCGAGCCTTCTCGCAGTTGCTACAGGACAGGGATTGGCTCCTCGAGTTTTGCCGCGATTTTGGGATCATAGTAAATCTCGAGAAGTCGGATCTCATCCCCAAGCAGTGGATAAAGTAGCTAGGCATGCTGATAGATATGATAGCAATGAAAGTCTTTCCCTCGGACTCTAATGTCAGCAAGTTCAGGAAAGCGGCATAGCTGTTTCTGTCTCGACAAGAACAGCCAGCTTGGCAATGGCAAGTAGTCATCGGTCACCTGTTGTTGTTGGGGAAGCTGGTCCCTCATGAGCTTCTTCACTTTCAGTCTCTACAGTGGAGACTGAAGGAGTATTGTTCCCAGTCCCGAGACCCCCAGTCCTTTCTCATTCCTCTTTCCAATGAGGGTAGGGAGGACGTAGACTGGTGAATGGGCAACAGGAACCTCTTAATAGGAGTGTCTGCATACTCCCCCTCTGGACATGCTGCTGTTCTCAGACGCATCGACTGAGGGATGGGGCGCACACCTGGAGGAGTTGCTGACTTCTGGGTGTGGCACTGAGATGACAAGCACCTTCACATCAACATTTTGGAGCTCAAGGCAGCCTTCCTGGCTCTCCATGAGTTCCAGGATCGAGTGATGGGACATTCCGCAGTACTGATGAGCGACAATACCACGGTAGTGGCATACGTCAACAAGCAGGGCATCTAGTATCCCTCCTGCTTCACCAGTTGACAATGCAGGTGCACGAGTGAGCACTGACTCACTTGGTAGAGCTGTCAGCCAGGTACATTCCAGGCAAGAGGAATGTAGTGGCAGACAAGCTCAGCTGCCAGAATCAGGTGATTGGAACAGAGTGGTCCCTTCACCCGGAAGTCACGGAAAGGTTGTTCGACTTGTGGGGGCATCCAGTCATCGATCTGTTCACCACCTGGCACAACAGAAAACTTCAGGTCTTCTGCTCAGTCGTGCCGGACCCATGGGCTGCTGTGGATGACGTGTTCCAACATCCATGGGACAATCTCTACGTCTGCACCTTTCTTCCGTTCTGTCTGATTCGCAGAGTAATCAGCCAAGTGATGATCACTCCAAATCTCGGAAAGATTCTGGTGGCACCCAAATGGCCCATGCCGTTTGGTATCCCGACCTGCTAGCTCTCCTTTCTAAGGTACCAAGAGAGATCCTCCCCTGGCCCAAGCTGCTGTGTCAACCCCATGTCGAGCGGTATCACCTGGCAGTGCAGTCCCTGTGTCTTCACGGCTGGAGGTTATCCATCATCTGCGAGTGAGAGGCTTTTTGCGTCGTGCAGTAATGGAGACAGCTGGATACCTCAGACAATCCCCCGCAGCAGTATACCAGGGAAAGTGGTCCATCCTCTGTGGTTGGTGTTGGGGATGGGGTATCTCTCTGGTCGGAGCTACTATTCAGCTGGTCGAGGACTTCCTGTCTTTCTTCGCTGAGAGAAGCTTCTCTCCGTTTCAGCAGTAAAAGGCTATAGTGGCCGCACTCGGCCTAGTCCTGCAGCTGAAAGGTGTAGATATCTCCTCATCCTTCGAGACATCTCTACTGATGAGAAGCTCTGAGAGGTCTTGCCCTGCACGGGATGTGACTCTTGTTCTAAGGAGTCTGACTCATGCACTGCACGAGCCTTTACGAGAGGCGTCAGACAGGGATCTGACCCTCAAGACTGTCTTTTTGCATACCCTGGCATCAGCGAAGAGAGTTGGCGAACTTCATGGACTTTCCTTTGCTGTTAAACACTCGAGGGGATGGGGATCGGTTACGCTCCACTTCATCCCGGACTGTAGCGAAGACTCAGAACCTATCAGTCCCTGACTCTCAGTTCGAGTCCTTCACGATCCCCTCCCTAGAGGACTTTGTTGGTAATGACCCAGACAAGATGCTACTGTTTCCTGTTAGAGTGCTGCGGTGTTACCTGAAGAGAACTCGCCATCTCCGGCCTGAGTGTTGACGACACTTCATTAGTACTGGCTCGACAAAGAAAGAAGTGTCCAAGAACTCGATCTCTTTCTGGATTCATAAAACGATAAGGAGATTGTATTCTGCTGCTGGAGAAGACGACATCGGTACACTTCGTCTGAGAGCTCACGAAGTCCGCAGCATTGGTCCGTCCCTTGCATTTCGGAAGAACCTGTCGGTCCCTCAGGTTTTGAAGGCAGGGGTGTGGTCCCAACAGACCACCTTTCACTTCCTTCTACCTTCGGGATGTTGCCCACAAGTCCTTGGACACTTTTTCCTTGGGTCCTGTGGTGGCTGCTCAACAAGTTGTGTAGCTTTCCTGGCTCCTCTGACAGGACAGGTTGCATCTCACCTAAGATGTATGGTTGTGGATGGGAGAATGAATGTGGAGTGACTGGCCTCTCTTCCTTCTCTCCATCTCGGCTCTCTTCCTACGGGCAGGGAGTGGACGTGCCGTTACATCCTGAATCCAGCGGTTGATGCAGGTAAGCGCTCATTTAGAGCTTCCATTCTATTTCCTTTCAGGACCATAGAAGCAACCCTGCTCCTTCCTCTAGCAAGGGGAGGAGGGAGACCTTGAGAATAAGACAAACCCAATACTTGTATTTGCCTTAATGTCAACAACTATCAAGGTTCTTCCTAACCTGCTTTGTTTGAACTGATGTTTCCTCATTCGTGCAAAGGGACCCAGAAGTCTGACAATTGATCTCACGTTTCTTACAACCCGATCATTTTTGTCAGAGGCAGTTTTCCCTTCCTTGCTCTATCAACCAGGAAGGGAACGCAAGATGTGGCGAACTCCAGTCAGTTCATAGAGACTCACTCAGATTCCTCCCTTCAACCAGTGAGTCTTCCTAATGTAAAGGACCAATGGTTTGCTTATCGTGTCGGAACAAATCACAATTTTTTAAAGTAAATTGTATCTTTCCTAACTATACAAACCTGAGGTCCTTGACATTACATTTCATGCCCATCTCATGCCACTCGTCAATCTGACACCTGGGCTGAAAGGCAAATTGGAATGTTTACATCCTGGCAAGCGGTACTCCTGCCTCCCAGACGGGGGTTAACTGCCTAACCACCTTGTTCAAAAGTTCAGCTGCCGTTTCCAGCTTCGCTGAAAGTAATTCCTAATGTAAAGGACCTCAGGTTTGTATAGCTAGGAAAAATACAATTTACTTTAAAAAAATTGTGATACTGACAAGTACTAAATGGATAAATAGTTTCATAGGGCAGTAGTGCAAATAGTATGTGCGCAGATCACCTCAGCTGGACGAATAACCATTTGGTCCTGCTGAGGCAGCAGAGTCATGTTCACACTTTGCGCAGCAGTGCATAGTGAAGCCACCCATCCTTTTGTTCATTAAGTACATTTGTAAACTAAAGGACTTGAGGCACACCAGTTTGTATACAGGATTACAGACTTTTAAAAACTTTAGAAATTTATTTATACTAAATTTTATATTTAACAGGAATGGCTCAGGTTCGGTCCTTAGGAAGATTAGCAACGTCTCTCCGAACATCTGTTAAATTGGGTAAGCCTGGATATTATTTGGTGTACAGTTATGCAAATTATTTTTTGTATCATGCATAGACTACCAGTGTAGTTTAGTTGACACTTATGTGAAATTCCCGTATAATTTTTAGGTGTGCCACTTAGCAGTACGGCAAAAGTTCGTTCGACAGACGGTGCTACAGAGATAAACAATCATGAACTGGAGAAATCCTTCAGAAAACTTTGCTTGTCACCAGTTGAGGCTCAGTTAACAGCAGACAGGATGTCATTCTGTAATGAGAATGTCTTTTCTCCTTTAATTATAAATGAGTACAGGTAAGCAATGTTGGCTTTTTTATGGTTGGTTGTTATGTTAAAGATTGTGTGTTTTTATAATGGTACAGACTATTTATTCATGTTGTCTTTTTCCACCATAGTATAGTAAAAGCCACGGCTCTTTGCAACCATGCCTTGAAGCTGATTGGTTGGCAATGGTTTTGGAAAGTTGGTTGACCTGTGGTTCTTTTCATCTTCATTAATTTATGAGTGGTTGTTTTACTGAAATAAAATCATAGTACAGATCTCTCTAAAAATGGTAAGAAAAAATAGGAATATATAAATTGTGTAAGAAGTGTTCTGTGATCTTGCAATATGGTTTTTCATAAATTAGGGTCACCTGATCATGAAGGTGATTCAAGGAATGTCTGCATTCGAATCGGTACACTTTGAATTAGAGGACAGTACAATAACTGTGTGGTATTGTCAGGCATGTTCACCATTCTAAATTTAAACACAGACTGCCTCAGAAGAGCTATGCAGACTGGTATTTCATATTGATTTAAGGAAATTTTACTAAATTTTAATAGTCATAAAATCGATTTCATTGCAATTGTTTACACATTTGGTGGGATGACATGCAGTGACTGCTCTGTACAAAACAGAATAGGCATATGTTTGGCTTGAAGCTACAGTATGATAGGCTATACAAGTCACACTGGATATATTTTGCTGAGAATTTTCTGAAGGACATTATCTCCTTTCAAAATAATACAATAATAAAGAATCATGTAGACCTGTAATGTCTAATGTCTTTTTGTTGGTTTACACAGTGTATGACATTTCAATTATAGGCCTACCGCATATTCAGTTGTTTTATTGGGGTTCTTCTTGTTGTCATGGTTATTCTTGTTTTTGTTGTTGCTGTTATAGTTCTTGCTGTTTCTTGAAAAACTTTTCACATGGGGACCTAACATTGCAGAATACAGTAGAGTAAACATAGACTTATTCATAAAATGCTAGCATAAAGAAATATTTGTGTACTACTGGTAATTGAAATTTAGTCATTTGTTTGAATGAGAGAGAGAGAGAGAGAGAGAGAGAGAGAGAGAGAGAGAGAGAGAGAGAGAGAGAGAGAGAGAGAGAGAGAGAGAGAGATTGACATTTGTCTATCCTTTTGTCCAACAAGGTATTGTAATCTACAAGAATGTCCTCAAAATCAAATGAACAGAAAAAAGAGCCTTGATCCTGAATATTCAAATGTTTGAAACTAATTTGATTTCAATGGCATCTGAAGTCACAGTAGTCTCAGTGAAGTCCATTTACAGTATTAAAAAGCAATCTATGGATGACGGCATAAAATCTCCCCCAGCCAGGATAGCACTATTCCCAGTTTTAGGGGAATTGACAATTTCGATAAAAACTGCATACATAAGGAAATCCTTTCATTTCATGAAAGAGGTGATCATCCAACGATGGATGTGGTACTGGATAGGGTATAGGAAACATCTGTCAACTTCCCGGGTAGCTGTAGCTCATTGGAAAGGATTGTGAAACAACGAGTTCTGCTTTATAGAGGTATGAAGTGGTAGATATTTCCAAATGGGAAGACAAGATGTGGTTGCTGCTATAAATAAATATCTGAGGTTAATAATGTAACTTACATGCCTCATGTATGGAGTAGCTCATAGAGAGACTTCGTGACACATTGCATTTCCTATCTGGATGGTCCCTAGCTAGAATAGGGTATATAATTTCCAGTCCAGGAGCCAAAAGCATAAAAAAAAAAAATTCAAATATGGTAGATGGTTGGACTACACATTCAAAACAGAGAAATGTTGAAAAATGCATTATAGAAACCTGAAGCTACCCTTTACCAGTACCATGGAATCACCCTGAGGTATGGTATAGAGCCTACCTCTGCTTGAGATTCCTTGAATTATCAGGAATAGAAGCAACTGATGCATGAAAGATTCATGATTCAGGAGCTTCAGGTGTGTGGTCTTTCAAGGAGACCTGTGTCACCCCAGGTGCTTGGGTTTCTTGCAAACCGCGAGTTAACTTTACCAGTATTGTGGGTCAACCTCACAGGTTGGTGCAGGCTCTTATATCACTGAAGAATCTCCACAACACCGATAAAGAGGAGTGATTGCACAGCATGCAAGCGCTGCCTCACTCCCCACCAGAACTCTCCCGAGTACATGGCCAGGATCCTGTAACTGTGCAGCCGACTTGCGAGTCCATGCACTGAGGAGAGCGTAGCAGTTCATGCGAGCCTAGCTGAGCACTCAACTCCACCGAGCCAGGCTGGCCACACGAATGTGACTGGGAACTGGGCGGAGTTGAGCGCATGGCTGGCTGGCGAGAACTTGCACTGTCCTCTTGACAAGCCCCAGTCTTGAGGCGGTGGCCTTGCGAGAAGACTGTATAGGGGACCTCTTCTCTGTCTCGCCAGATGTTCAGACTTGAGAGGTGGAAGCACCTACTTGGGAACCTTCCTTGGCTCTCGAAGAAGTGCTAGCAGGAAGAGCCGAGACACCTGCATGTCTGGGCTTTTTCTCTCGAGCTGTGCATGAATTAGTATGGAGAGGTCTCTCCGGTACCGGTTCAGGGTACCCGAGTCTCCTTAGAGACCCGGGTACTCGGCACTGCTAGCAAACGAGCATCTGACACAGTGCCAGCCTTCGAAGCGGACTTCTTAGACTCAGCAACAAGTGTGCAAACCGAGGTCTGCACGCCCTTGGCTCCTGAAACGACAGACCCAGGGGTCAACGATTTGGTTCTCTGGCCCGAGGGCTGGGAAGAGCAGGATGAGAGACCCCACTGCCTCCCCTGTGGAGGAGGCAGTCCCTTGGAAGTCCCAGGATGGGATTTCTTGTAGAGGGGAGAGACAGCCTTCTTCCTCTTTGACTGACGAGCCTCGGAAGAAGGAGAGAAGGTAGCAGACAACGACGACAAAGATGAGGACGATGAAGATGAAGACGAAGACACCTTACAAGACTACTTCTTTGACTTCATCTTTGTCATCTTCTTCAGGATGGCAGTCAGGTCATCCATCCAGGAGGGAGCAGCAGAAGACGTAGGAACAGCCAGGGAGAGCCAGGGTAGCAGGAGCAACCCAGGCAGTGGAGACGTCAACGATAAAGCCAGAGGTGACCAGGGCAGACACTGCAGAGTGGGAGCCAGGGAAGCCAGTAGCTGCAACAGGAGCGCCCGGCATGGGCAGGGTAGGTGTAGGAGCCAGGCTGGGCCAAGGGCCAGGTAAGTCAGGAGCTGGGACCGGAGTGGGGAACCTGAGGAAGTCAGCAACAGCTGGAACAGCAGGAGCAGGAAACGGGAGATAGGGTAATCAGTGAATATTTCTCAGTGAAAAATACCACAAATGGGTGAATTTTCAGCGAATAATGCGTATATATGTTCCATAGAGAAATCTGCGAATAGGTGAGTCTGTGAATCGTGACAACGTGAATGTGGGGGTTTTACTGTACACAAAGGCTCTTGGCAGGTGAGCGAGCTCGTTCTTGCGAATGCGAACGGTAGCCGGCCCGGGAAGAGCGGTCACGTACTCTCAGGCTTGAGCTTGCACTGTCCTCATGATGTACTCGAGCCATCTCTGAGGCCGAAGCCTCCTGACAAGAAGACGACTGTAAGGGGGACCTCCTTGAAGCGGCTCCTAGTGAGCAGACCCTTGAGTCAGCAACACCTTCACAGGACCTTGGCTGCATACTCGGGCAGGTAGCAGCAGGGGGAGGGAAAGCACCTGCATGCTTGGACCCCATCCTCTCACATGTGTCTGAACCAGAATGCGGAACTGACCCCACCTTACTGGTCAAGGTAACTCGAGGTTTCACGGAAACCTGAGCACCCTGAGATACGTTTGCCTCCTCGAAGGTCCGCTTACTTGAAGCTTCCATAGTATGTGAAGGTTTCGCTGAAGACCCCTCTGCTCGAATGTCCAAGGAGACTCGAGTAGAGGCAGGCACAGCTCTCCACTTGGAAGCAGAGCTCTGAGCAGAAGTGCCGGATGCCTGGGCCTCCTTGGAGGTCCGCACACTTGTGGCCCCCAAGTCCGAAGACTGAGGGGGGCCAGTGAGAGTTCCCCTTCGGAAGACCCAGAGCGGGACTTCTTCCTGGCAGGAGAAGCTACCTCCTTCTTCCTCCACTTGTGGGCCTTGGAAGAGGGAGGGGAGGAGGTGGCAGCAGACGAAGGCGACGAGACCTTCCTACTCCTCTTCTTGGACTTCTTTGACTTCTTCACCTTCTTCAAGAGGGTGTGGAGGATCTGCTCCCCGAGGTTGGAGGAAGACTACAGAACAGACTCCTGGGGAGTTGGGACGGGCACCATGAAGAACACAACAGGAGCATGAGTCTTATATACCACTGCTTGGTTACTGTCATAGCAGTATGAGTCACTGGAGCGAGTGCAAGTGTGTGAGCAGCTTGCAGGTGACCTAAGATGCCCGCATCAAGGGAACTCCTTGGAGGCCAAGAGACTGCCAGGTCTCCTTGAGTTCCTCCTCCTCCACACCTGGAAACAAAAGTCAGGTCGGAGGGGGTAGTCTACATTCTCACTGAGGGGATTCCCCTCCCCTCCAAGCGAATGGAGGCCACCTAAGGGAGGTCATCCTGGCTTCAAGTTCCCCAATGACAATCTTTGCCCAACTAAGCAGGCGAAGATGATGAAGTGGAAACCTCTTCCAAAGGAGTGGTAGCAAAGCTGGGAAGTTTCGCTGGTGGGAGGAAAGTATCTGAAGGATTAGCCACCAAGGGAGTCATCGGAGAGTGTTACCCTCAGATGACAACTTGGGGCGCTTCTTCTGATACTCCCTCCTCAAGGAATACTTCAGCCATTGCTCTGGAGTCCAGTCATGGCACTCCTCACGCACACAGTTAGGTTTTCACTCATACCCCATGCACGATGTGCAAAAGCTGAGTGGTAATGGCTACAAGCCTTCTCCTCAGTACCAGGACACTTCCGTTTAGGCACCGCCTTATGCCCGGATGGCTAAGATCATTCGTGTGTTTGCTTATCCATATTTCACTAAAGCAAACACAAACACATAAACAGATGGAAAATACACAAGAATGAAACAATCCCGGGAAAGGAAGCGGTGTTCACAATCCCGGGAAAGGAAGAGGTGTTCACAGACATAAACATGATGAAACAACGGCAAGCCAGGCAGAGGGCAGCGCAATACAACCTCACCATACCACGGCCAAACGTAAAGTGGGTGGGACTACCACCTGGTCGTTTGGTAGTCAACTACCATGCCACCTTGTTAAAAAGTTAAACAGCCGGTTTCCAACTGCGCTGAAGGTAATTCCTATATAAAGACGGAAAGGTTTATATATTGTGTAGGAACAATTAGTATTTTTTCCATGCTTTAAAAGTTGTGAACTTCAAGAGAATTTTGCAGGAGCATCGTCTGACATTGGAAGTTCTCAAAGTGAACAATTTACACTGTCATCTATTGACAAAGATATATACTAAATGTTTCTTATGAGGAGAGGAAATACAGAAAATGGGAATTCATCAAAGAATGAATAGGTTATGAGACAGCCCTATGATTGATATGTGTACGCCATCAACTACATGCTCAAAAGTTTTGCTTCTTTTGTCTGTGGTATAAGTGGCTTTACAATTACTATGGCCATCAACTCATGTATGTGTATATGCATGTGCTTATACGTGTACTTTTGACTGTGTACATATATTATGTATTGTTGGGTCAAAGCTACATTAATTAAAAGCTACACTTATTTCCAACAGATACAGGAAAGAAAACTATTTACAATAAGAAATTGGTGTGTAGGCATGTGCCCTGTTGTTGCCTCAAAATATAAGAATTTTATATGTAGGCCCAATCTCACATAGCTGTTAGCATCATATGACATGCAGGGTTATAATGAATTAACTCCCTAATAGTGGAACTGGCTGCATAAGTCTTTGCCTCATTTCAGTGAATGTGGTGTATGTGGAACTGCTAATGTAGGCCAACACCAGTTTAAAAAACAAAAAAGCTAGATGCGTATATTTAGGGCTGTTCATGATCAAAAGAAAAAAAAGATGCATTGACAGATGACCCAAGGTCTTCGTAATGATAATATTATATAACTTAATATATATTTTATCAGAAATAATTACATACTTCACAACTTCAGGAACTCAAATGTGTGGTGTTATCATGCACGGAGCAGAACATTTCTGAATTGTGTCAAATCTGCACTGATAAACAAATGGACTGTTAAATAGTGTGACGTCATTCCCCTTTTGTGAGCTAGCCACCACTGTAATGCAGTGGGCAGTGCTTAGCTACAAAGAGCCGTGGCTTTACTATAGTCTCAGGTTAAACCAATATTGATAAATAACTATCTAACCAGTGATAGTTTTGGTATAGATAATGAGGTGCTCTTGCCTAATTGATTGGCTCCCTTGCCCTCTTTTATTTCTTATTTTTTGTCAGCAAAAAATTTGATACAAGGTTTGGTCTTCTTAATTATAATGGCTGGTTTCCTTAAATGTATTTTAATGTATTAAACACATTTTAAAGTTGAAACTCGCCCTCTATCATTTGCTTTATCTGTGACTACTTGGTTCAGGTTTGACAAGTGTTAAAATTGAAACAATCATTAATGAATGTTCCCGACAGTTAGCCCCACTCTTTGAAGGGTATGGGTAAGACAGTGATCGTTTTGGTGGTTGTTCTTCTCTTGTCGATGAAACTGGCTGGTTGTGTAGACAAGTGCTCTGAATTTTGGTTCTTTTTTTGGGGGCTTAATGTATTGGATCATTTGGATCTTGGTATGTTCTTGACAATATGGACTCTTCTTCTCTGTCTTCCCTATGTAAAGCTGTTAGATTTTGTAAGGTAAGTGGTTGTAAGACCAGATTGTGTTAATTGAGGCATGATACTCATTAGATATGCATTGATCATCGAAGGGTAAATTGTGATTCAGGCAGCTGTTGTGATCATTGCAAGGATTGGTCTTCGGAAGAAATAGAGATGGTAAATTTTTGTATTAGAAGAGAGGACAGACTTAGAAAGAGAGTAAAGAGAACAGCTAGTCTTTAATCTAGGTCTTCTTTAGAATTAACACCTGGTCAGGAAGATAGAGATAAGTATATAGATTTATCTCAAGTGGATAGATCCTTCTATACCCACTAAGTCGGTAGTAGGTTAGATTTAATGCAGTCAGATATTGATTTGGTTAAATCTAGAGTTGAATTTTTTTAACAAACTTTTGTCTTTTCTATCAACTGTGCCTATGCATTGGGCAGGGACAGTGTCCCCTTGTTCCTTTGGCCACTCTGCAGATGCAGCCTTGCCTGTCACATCAGTGCCCCCTACCCTGCCAACAGGCCTGGTAGTCCCGGGGTTTCCAGACTTGGACAAATATCCCAGGGTGTTCAAGGACTGTGCCCTCTGCCTCCTGCCCTGGCTCCTCGGTCCTCCATGGACAACTGTAGATTGCGCTCGCTGGCCTAGACCTTTATGTTTGACTCCATTGTCCCACAGTTATTCTAGCAATTCATTCGAGCCAGGTAACCAATTGTGATAAGCATTGAGTGCTGCTGTTGCTCCTGCAGAAGCCTCAAGGAGTTCTGAGTTTGTAGATACACATTCAGGTTGCAAACATTGGTGCCACATCTCCCATTCTGTCAGCGATGGTCCAAGTTTTGATTTCACTAAGGCCGTAGGTATGTCCGCATCTGAGGCTTTTGTAGTTTTTATGGGCTGTCATTCTGAAGCAAAGGCTAAGCATCAGGTCCATAAGTTCTACTAGGCATTCAAGGCCACATGCACTTCCGTATATGTCTTCATCAAGGCTGCTTGAGGTGTCATTGAGTCCACATGAGACATCAGCGAGTCCACAAGGCATCACAAGTCTGACCGAGACGGCAGGGCGTAGAGGTTCGTCGAGGCCACAATTAGCGTCGATGCCATGCAAGTCTTTGAGTTGTAGGATGCAGGAGACGTTGAGTATGCACGAACAGGTTCGTATTGGCCTTAATGGGGTGCGTTAGGCTTTTCTAGTATCGAGGGGTAAGTTGCCTAGGAAGAATGGTTCTCTCTCCCCTGTGACTGCTGTATTGTCTACATCTGGTGTTGAGAGAACTTTCAATGTTCAAGTTTCTGCCTGAGTGGATTACAAGAATTTTAGCTCCTGGTCTTACAAGACCATCAGGTTTCGGCGCTAATTCTTTTGTCTCGGATGAGGAAGACTCGAATATGCCCAGCTTTTCCTGTCAGCGTTCTCCTTCACTGCCTCTACAGAATATGGATAAGGAATAGGAACACTTATAATGTGTCCCCTCAGTTTTTAAGGAACTGGTTCAGTTGTGTTTCGACAGATATCCGCAGTTCATTTCGGCTGAGTCTTCAAGGCTCCTTGCTGTCCAAGAGCTCCCAGGTTGGGGTCTGACTCCTGCCTCTCCCTCTTTCAAGCTGTCAGATTCTGCACCTGGGCGATTTGACTCGATTGCAAAGGTTCTACCCAAGAAAATCTCCAGAGGATTTTTTTTTTTTTTGCTTCCCTGCCTGCCTTGTAGGAAGTCTACGGTTTATTGGATGGGAGTTTCTCCTCTTTTCTCTTGATCCAGGGGTGGATGCCGCTGTTTTGGCCATGATTTTTCCGACCAAGAGAGGCACAATTGCGTCAGGTAAGCTGCATTTTTCTATTCAAGAGGCCAAGAATATGTATAAGAGCGTAACTAACACCATTGGGGTTACTGTATGTCTTGCAGTGTTTGTAGGAATCCAAATTGGTGAACTGCTTCCTCCTTTGGCCAGGGATCATTTTGTTAAGGCCTTAAGGTTTTTTGCTTCCCTAGAAAAGACTTTTCTTGATGTGATAAGGGAACTGTCTCACATCATGATCAACCTCAAAGTTCACAGGAGAGAGCAACTGTGCTCTCTGCTGGCTCCTTCAGTCTCCTCAGCAAATAATCGTTAGTTTCAGCTCAATCCCTTGGAAAGATAGTAGATGACAAGCTGTCCGCGTCTATAGCTGTGGAGACTTACAAAACCGAAAGTAGAACTTATTCTCCACCAGTCCCTGGCCTCTAAAGGTGAGTCTCTCCTGCCTCTTCTACTTCCTTTGAATGCTCTTTGAGCAGCATTAGCACTGTTTACAAGTCTTCCTTTCCAAGTTCAGGAAGGAAGAAAGTATCCTAGCAGCAGCAAGGTTCCAGACCTCGTTCTGCCAAGGGAGGAAAGTTGAACTCCTCTACTTATAGCAAGAATCTTAAGTCTGATAAAGAATAGCTCCTTAAGCCCTTGGGTACCTGTGGGTGGCAGGGGTTGGTCCACTTTGCTTGAGTGTGGGAACGCTTGGATGTAGATGCCTGGGTAAAGAAAGTACTTTTGGAAGGTTATTGCATTCCTTTCAGGAGTTTGCCACCTCTTTGAAACCATCTTATATCCTTTCAATCATACAGAGGCAACCTAGAGAAGAAATTGGTGTTCAGTCAGGAAGTCTCATATGTATTAGAGAAGGCAGCAATAGAGGAGGTACCAGGATATCTCTGGATTCTCACAGCAGGATTTTCCCAGTTCCAAAGGCCATAGGAGGTTGAAAGCCTATCCTGGACGTATCCATGCTCAACCTCTGTGTCTATCTGTCCCTTTTTTCCATGGAGTCAGCCTCCATGGTCTTAGCTGCCTTGGAGAAGGGAGCATGAATGTTTATTGTGGATATGAAAGATGCCTACTTTCATGTCCTCATTCACCAACATTCAAGGAAGTTCCTACACTTTGTCTTCTGGGGAAAGACATCAATTTCAAGCTCTTTGTTTCGGGCTAAGTTCTGCACCTCATTTTCACAAGGGTGCTATTCCCCTTTGCAAAATGGCTTCACTTGATGGGAGTAAAGATACTTCTGTACCTGAATGATTGGATTATCAATGGGATGTCCAGGGAGGATTGCTTGAGGGTAAGAGAGCTAATACTTAGCTTAACTAAAGCCTTAGGCTTACTTATAAACATTGCAAAGTCTTCTCAGGAACCGATACAAAGAGTGACCTACCTGGGTATGGTGAGTCAGTCGCTTCTTTTCAAGGTTTTTCTGACGTGCTTGAGTAGGCAATTTCTTATCAATCGTGAGAGAATTCGCCTCCCCAGAGAGAATGCCTGCCAAATGCTGGCTCTCTCTCTTAGGCCACTTGTCTTCTCCTGGGTGCTTGACTGCAGATGATACTGCTTCCGATGCTCTTGAAGAAGCACTGGCACAGAGACAGACAGCCAGTCCTCAAGTTGGTGCCGTGGAGCCAATAACTGTTTCTTAACCTTCGTTGGTGGATGTCCGAAGAAGTTCTTCCTGAGGGAAGTCCCTAGAGTCTCAAGCCCAGACCTCTCACTGTATTCAGATGCCTCGGATGAAGGCTGGTGTGTAGTTATGGGGAACCAGGTTGTTTTAGCATAGTGGTCCTCAGATAAACTGCAAGGAGTTGTTGGCTGTGGAGACGTTGCTTCAGGACCTGGAAAGAGCAGTGACCAACAGTAATTTTTGACTTCTCGGACAGCTCAAGGTCTCTGGCTTATGTAAGAAGACAAGGGGGCACAAAGTTGGAAGCCTTGGTAGCTATCACCTTGGATTTACTCCTCTGGACAGAGGAGAAGAATATGCACCTAATGCCCCAGTTTGTGTCCGGTCCACTGAATGTTCTGGCAGACATGCTAAGTCGTCCGGGACAGGTGCTCTCCAGTGAACGGACTTTAAACCCTGCAGTTTGTGAGGCAATTTGGAGAGAGTTCAGCCGACCTCTCATTGATCGCACCGGCTGTATCTCTCACCAGTCCCACTCTCAAGCCTAGGCAGTATGGTCCTAGATTAGACAAGCCTATTTGCGTATGCCTTCCCTCCATTTCAAACTGTTGAAAAAGGTTCTCAAGAAGTTATGGGAATCTGAGAACACCACCATAATTCTAATTGTGCCTTGGTTGCCAAGGAGACATTGATTCACAGACCTTTAGGAAATGTCAGTAGTAGTTCCCAGACAGTTACCTCTTGGGACAAATCTTCTTCGATAGTTGGGAACAGGGAGGCTTCAATGAAATATCGACATGCTTGTCTAATCTCATGTAAGGTGTCGACAAGCTCAGCTCTAGAGGTTTTTCAAAGTCATCTAGGGACTCTCCATGCTGCAAGGAGAAAGTCAACTAACATCTTTTATCAGTAACAGTGGGAGCTATATAGATCATGGTGCAAGCCCAGGGGCATTTCCTGTCTTCACTCCAGCAGTGAAAATGTAATAAAGTTCTGCAATCCTTGAGATATGCCAAAGGTTTGTCTGTTGTCTCCATCAAAGGCTATAAATCCATGCTGGCTTCTGTTTTAAGGCATAATAAATTAGATATTTCTAACGATCATGACTTGCACAAAGCTGTTCACTCATTTCAGCTGGAATGCTGAAGGTTCTGCAAAAGCCACTTTTATGAAACCTGAATATTGTCCTAAGGGGCACGCCTACGCCATAAGGCCCCATTTTAAAGTAAGTAACTGTTTCTACCTTATGATTGAAGGGATTTGCATCAAATTTTTACCACTTATTCTACAACTAATAATGAAAATTCCCTCATTCAGAAATTTATAAGTTTGACCTAAGTTCATTTTTTTTCCAGTTGAATAAAATCATGACATCACTTTTCAAAAACAATATGCAAAAAAAAAAGTTGGACTAAAAAATTATTTTCCCAACAAAAAAATAAAGATATATAGTTATACTACAGTGTAAAAGTTTCATTGAATTTGGTTCGATGTTCTTAGAGAAATAAGCATTTAGTTTTTAAAAAAATAAATTTTGAGAAAACAGCAAAACAAAAATTTTTATACCAGCTATTTTGACACTTTTTTACATGTATTTTTACAATTTGTCATTCACAATGCCATACAAGTGATGAACAAAATTGTCCATGAACCAGTCTACAAATTTTTTTAGTAATAAAGCTTCAAGGTATGTTTATTTACACATAAAACTGTCCAAAACAGTCCATAACTCACTTGGACCTATCCAGAATTAATCGTACAGACTTTTTTTTTTTGTTTTTATAATTTTTCATTCACAGTGCCTTATAAGCGATGAACAAGTGTCCATGAACCCATCTAAACATTTTTTTTTTTTTTGGCAATCGTGCTTCAAGATATGTTTATTTAGACACAAAACAGTTGAAAACTTAATAATTAAAATTCGATAATTCCGTGAAATTTGGCAGTTGGCACTCTCCTTAAGACACCTTAGAGGCCCTCCTTTTGGATCCTTGAGAGAGGCTTCTCTCAAGGCTCTTTTTTTTTTTTAACTCTTCTTTCTGGTGGCCTTAGCTTCAGCCAAATGAGTAAGTGAATTACAAATGATGTCATTGTTATTAGGGTTTTCACATATTGGAGGAGAACTACCTTTTTTGGTATCCTTTTATGCTAAGAATGGTGTTAGGGCCAAAGCTCTTCCAAGAGTTTTCTCTATCTCCTCTCTAGAAACTAACTGATGAGGAAGAAGAGCTACTTTTATGCCTTGTGAGGACTGAGAATTTATACACCCCATCTTAAATCATTAAGGAATCAGTGTATGAACCTATTTTGCACTGTAAGAAGCATGAGGTTCTTTGCACTGTCAGAAAGCTTGAGGTTCTTATGTCTAAGAATGCTATAGCTTACTTGATTAAGTCCTTAATCCTTTGCACTGTCAGAAAGCTTGAGGTTCTTATGTCCAAGAATGCTATAGCTTATTTGATTTAGTCCTCAATCCTGGAAGCATATCACGCATTATCGTCCCTTGTTGAGGGTGAAACCACACGATGTCAGAGCAACGGCTACGTCTACTAGTTTTCATCAGCACCTCTCTCTAGATTGACGTACACTAGCACCTATAGTTTCAGTAAAAGAGATTATCTCCTGGTCTTCCCTTTACATGTTATGAACAGGTAAAGGTTCTCTCTATCAACCTCCATCTTGAACAGGTAAAGGTTCTCTCTATCAACCTCCATCTTTGTTAGTGGGGAAGAGTATGTATTTGAGTTTGCACATTTTACCTAGTTGTATTTGCTTTGTTTTCTCTTAGGCGAGGGCAAACAAAGTTCTTTAGAGTAAGTAATGATTGTCTTATTTTGCAGAGCCTCTGCTCCTCATTGGAGAAAGCTACCTTGAGCTGATTAAGTACGGCTTTTTCTTACAAATTGTTCTTGTTGTTTTGGGTGTGAGCTGCCACAGCAGCTCAGTTAGGTAGATGGTAACTTTATGGATTGTGGTTGTAGCTCCCAACAGCTCTGCAGGTCTGAGGCATAGAGGCCTAACTTGCCATTCTATGTTGCACAATCATCAGCCAATGGCCAAATGTAGGGTCGACGCTCCACCTACAAAAGCGGACCTCACTTGATGAAGATCCTCATCTGACAAGTGCTTGCCATGGGATCATATTAATCACGTAAACAGCGATGAGGATATTTCTAATGATATTGAATAATTTAGCCATCAGGGAATCTCTTACCCTCCTCCAGCTCACAGTGTTAGATTCGGCAAGTGATAGAGGGTAAGTTTCACCTCAAAAAGATTAAGAGAAGAATGACAACCAAAACCATCACTGTCTTACCCCTACCTTCCGAAGAGTCAGGTAACTGTTGGGAGCATTTGTTAAAGATTGTTTCAGTTTAAACACTTGTTGAACCCATGCTAAATAGTAGCTTATAAAGTAAATGATAGAGGTAAGTACCTAAAAAATTGATTTCATCATAAAAATTTAAATTTTGTTGTAAAGAATCTATTATTTGGGATGAACCTTACCTGCTGTTAAAGATAACTATATCTTTGTGCTGGCAGGCAAGTCAGTATTCAAATAAAAGAAAATTAGTCCTCTCCTGGCAACAGTGCCAACAGATGGATTGTAGTCATTAGGTAAAAAGCTCCTTATACCTGGTGGAATTTTGTTGTTTCTTTGGAGGTCTAATTATTTGTCTTTACACCTTTTTCCCACCTCCATTTCTTCAGTGTGTGAATCAGCTGTCATAATAGGGAAGTAAGATTCATTTCAAAATAGAAATTTTTATAATAAAATTTATTTTTAAATACTTACCTCTTTATTATGCATCCCCCCAACCTCCCCACTCATGTGGATGGAGAAAAACTGAAAGATAAACAATAGATGCTTGAATCACCTGAAGCGGGTGTGTCCATAGACAGTTCAAACTAAACGACCCTGTTAATTTTTTAGTTGTCACACACTATTGTCCTTCCGCCTGATGCGGGAATTACAGCTATCATAACAGAGAGGTAAGTATTTAGAAAATAAATTTTATTATAAAAATTTATATTTTCACAATAAACTTCATTATTTGGGTACTTAACTACTTTTAAAGTAGATCCTGACCAGCCTCCCCACAACTTACCAGGCTGTCATGAAGAATTTTGACACAACTGGTGGAGAACAGTTGAACTAAACAGTCATCCAGGTGAGCCAAGCAATCATCATCTTTTATTTGAATGCTGACTCACCAGCCAGCATGGAGATATGGCTATCTTTAATAGTTGGTGATTATCCAAAAAAATAAATGTTATGAAACTTTATATTTTCAGGAAAAATAGTGGAGGACTGTATTACACTAACTACAGTACTTTTCAAGTTAGGAGCTCATATTTGTTACACAAATATAATGTATGTAAATGAATTGCATAGAATACCCAGACTTGAACTTTGTTATAATGCAAGATTTTCGGATGTAATCTATGTAAATGAATTGCACTGAATACCCTGACTTGATCTTTGTTGGAATACAGGAGTTTTCAATAAATAAAAAATTTTCCAGGTTACCTTCAGTATACAAGCCTGTCAGCATTACAGTCCCATCACTGTATAATGGAGGAATTCTTGAGAAAGAGTTACCTCCTATACCTACATGTAATGAGGTGATTGATCCAGTTATTAAGAATAAAATACAAGAAGTTCCATCAGATCAGGTTGGTGGTTTTCATTTTTAGGTTTAGATAGCATTCTTAATTACTTCTAGTAATCCAGGTTATAGGTGAATACAGATGTGTCAAGTTTTGCAGAAATTATTATTTGTTCGTACACAAATACAACCCCTCACCTGTATTTTCGGTTTAGCTTGTGAACTTGAGTTGGAATGGCCGTTCAACTTTCAGACAAGGTTGTTAACTACTGATGGTAGGGGGGGAAGCCCTACCCACTCGTTGGTCTTCACTCCACTTTGCTTTCGGCCACAGTCGAGTGAATACGTCTGCTGCACTCTGCCTGACTGCCGTTTGCTTTCATGCTTTTTTCAGTTTGCTTGCTTGTCAGTATACTGTTTGTTATAATTAAGTATGCCAACCTCTGATCTCTAAAAGCCAACTGTAGAGAGGAAACTGCTAATCCTTTGGCACTGCTCAGGGAAGGACAAGCTGTGCAAACGGTTCTTCTCTTCTATCGAGGTAGATCCTCATTCCTTGTGTTTGTTGTGCCATAGGCATGACTGTAATCAGTCTGGCCCTTGTCCATAGTGTTGGGTTTGGCCTTCTGAAAAGTGGGTGAAATTTGCCAGGAAACAAGAGAGATAGGAAAGTTTCTCCTGTGTCATCGGAGTGCAATACTCTGGATTCTTCTTGCCCTTGGCCAAACTTCCACCTGCTGTTACCACTCCTAAGGAAGTGGTTTCCTCTTCACTGACTCCTACTGCTACTTCAGTAGAGAGCTGCTGGGGGGTGAGTGGACATGACCAGCCCGGTTTTGCTTCACGGGAGGAGGCGTTGTCCTGGGGGGACGCTCATTCTTGAGGCATGAAGAGACTGCCTCATGTAACCTGACCTCCTTTGCAGGGTGCTGTGGAGCCTGAGGGGCTTAAGGAGCTCTGACCCTTCCCCTTAGGTCACTCGGGGGAGCCGAGTGTGACTAGTCTCATTGATCACTTGAAGGCTGTGCAAGGCCTTCTTGTTGCTGTTTCAACCATACCTGTGATGACTTATACAGTTACGCTATCCACCTGCTCAAGGGTAACCACCACATCCTTGGTAACCGTGTTCATGCCTTCGGTGATATGCCCCCAGATGCTGTCGTCAACTTCATCGCTTGGTGATGTCCTCCTCCACATGCTTGCTGTCCAAAGCCGCTCTTTGCAAGAAAAAGAAGTCGAAGAAGAGAAAGAAGTCGTTGTCTTCGTGTTCATCTTCGTTACTGACTGCTGTCGTCTTGCCTTCTCCTTGCCTTCTTCTCCCCAGAGCTAGTAAGTGGAGGAAGAAGGTTGACACTACCGGTCCCCATACCTCGCCCATGGGAAGTCTTATAGAGCTTCCAGTGGCCCAGCCCAAGGAAGGTGAGAGGGCTGCTGGTGCTCTCTCACCCCTCCCCCTATACTGGTGCTTTTGCTGCTGAGCGCACAGGAACGACTGATGCCCAGGGTTCTCCGGACACTGGTACCGGTCCCCATACCTCACCTACTGGGGCCAGTAAGGGTCCCCAGTCTATGGACTTGGGGCCTTTCTCCAAGTAAGGCCCGGCAAGGGAAGGTGAGCAGAGAGCGTGCAGGTGCTCCCTCACACCCCTCCAGCTCTTCAAAGAGAGCGACCCAGGGGTCCCAGGATGGTGGCCTGGCCTGACTGGCCCAGTCACCTGGGCAAGGTAAGAGGAGGTCCCCGTTCAGCCGTCTTCTCCTGTAGAAGCTCTGGCTTCTAAGAATGCTGGAGCACACTTGCAGGACAGTCCTCTTTCACATTTGTGTGAGCAGGACCTCTCTCCTTGACCCTTGCAGATGTCGTCGCTGTGTGTTGAGGACCACCCATGGCCTCTCCTGCTTGTCGGGAATTCGTTCCTCAAACAGAGGCAGCGGCACGGGAATGGACTGCCATGGCAGCATTCCAGACAGTATCTTGAATTGATCTCTGTTCATTGTTGGTGGCCAAGATTGCATCCTCTTCTGTGGGTTTCCATATGCCCGAAGGAGACACTAGGTTTAGGAGACTGATGTTGTCTGGAGGTAGGGTCATCACCTACCTAGCCAACCAGACGACAAACCTGCGGGCGAACCCAGTCATGAAAAGGTGCGACACTCCTGTCCTTGGTTTGGACAGGACATATGCTAGAGTGAGGGATCACCAGGGGGCTATGGTGTGTGTGCCTCTCATGCGGAGGGAATGACTCGGGAGGACCATGACCTGGAGGGATCCAAGGGTCCTATGCCCCAGGACTGGGATGCACCCAAGTTACAGAGGCATTTTCCCGAGGACCATTCATCAGCCATCAAGCCTTCTGGGGACCCCAGAAGGAACCCAGGGCCTTGATGGGCTTGCCTTGGTCGAGGCTTGCCCAAGGGGTCTTGGCAACAGAATTCTCTTTGTTCCAGCTTCTCTTGCAAGATGCTTCCTCCATCTCTACCTGGCTAAAGGAAATACCTGAGTGCTTTACGTTTATGTCCTACCTCTGCCAACCCTCATTCTGGTACCTGAGCTGAAAGGCAAAGTAGAGTGCAAGCTGACAAGTGGGATATGTTATAATAATAATTTTTCATTATTAGGATAAATATTTTAGTTGTTTTCACAAAACATGACCTTGTCTGAAATTTTAATTGTGCCATTCTTTACAATCTTACATTACCTCACTTTTGTGGTTATATACAATGTAAAGAACTCATGGTTTGTATGTTAGGGAATAAATTTCCTTTAAAAAATACAAATTTGGCTGTTTTTTCTTTAAAATGTTAGTTTTTACAATTGTTTAATTGCCCCGGTTATTTATATAACTTATTAAATTAGGCCTCCTTAGAGAGGATGGTCATCTCAGCCCTGGTACCTGGGTTCCAGCCCTAAGCATCATACATCCATCCATCTTATAAGGAATGTGTTACCTTAGTAATTACCCTTAATGGGATTGGCAGAGGCTGTGTCTTTGGCTAAATTCCAATACCGCTTCTCGTCAGTTTCTTTCTTTGAGGCTATATCAACTCATAATATCCTCGTAACCAGCTCTGTCCATTTTTATTTGGCCATTTAGGTCCCCTCATATCTGTATCGCATCTGACTGCAGCGCTTCTTTTACTGCTTCTGATAGTCTTTCCCAAAATTCATGCTCTTTTTCTTCTGGTCTTCCTAATTGTAGTGAGCAGCCAAAAACATATTGACCTTCCATATTCGTTCATTCATTCGGCCTTGATGTCACATCTTCAATCATTTCACCTTTTACCTGAATGTCTATTCCATTTTGTCTTTTTTTCCTGTCAGTTTTCCAGAAGTGTTTTTCTGCACCATTTCATCCTGTTTGCTTTCAAAGCTCTTATCTTTTTTACAACTCACCTGTCATGGTCTCTTTTCTACATGACCACCAGATTCATGATCCATAAATAAAAATGGGACTGGAATGGACTGATGGACTGCAACAACCCAAGGAGGAAGGAGCAAAAGAAAATACTCAAGTAGCTTAAACCTAATTTATTAACCTAAGTTATTTACAATAATTACAATGAGCCCAGGGTTTGGGAAGCACAGAGACATCCAATAATTACAATGAGCCCAGGGTTTGGGAAGCACAGAGACATCATAAATGGTCATTATCATAAATTACAAATAAATTCAGTTAACTTTAACTAAACAATCAACAGTTAACAGAATAAAATGACCTAAAATAAACACGTTAATCAGCAGCAATAAATATACCAATAAGTATTCAACCATACACTTGTTCATTACTGACAGTAATAACCAATAACAATAACTAATACAAGCCATACACTTGCTCATCACAAATTACAATAACAATAAGAGCCATACTCTTGCTCCTTACTAAGAAATAATCAGGTAATGAACCATCATACGTCATGCATAAAGTAAAATGAACCATCATAATGATCACTCAGAGCCATACACTGCTCCTTCAACATATCTAATAGAGTAATCATCCAGAGCCACAATCCTCGAGGATGACCATCATACACTGCCGGGCCATCACCAGTGACCATGACAGAGTCGATGCGACAGTCACTTCGTTGCCTCAGAAGGATATCTCCTCTAAACTGGAAACCATGATTTGGTCACCACCTCGACCTCGGGAGCTGGGTTGACTTTCTCCTTGACAATCAACAGGTGACCCACAACTGCTGTATCAGGACCATCACCAACTAGGTGATACTTCAAAACTGCTGCTGATTGTTCTCGACTGCATCATGAGAACCTGTCGATCTGCCTTCCAAAACCTGACTGGGAAGAAAAGCACAAAGAGACGAACATAACCTTGCCTCCTCACAAAACAGGAGTGCACGTTAACAAATTAAACAAGGCTGTTTCAAATTAACAACTGAGAAACCTAACACACCCTACCCAGTTTTCTGGCTTGTGACCAGCTTTTGGACCAAGGTAGCAGTAAACTAACCCTGTATCACTAGCTTTATCTGTGGCTACTTTGCACAGGTTTGACAAGTGTAAAAATTGAAAGAATCGTTAAAGAAAGCTCCCAATGGGTACTCCCACTCTTTGGAAGATGGGGGTAAGACAGCATATGTTTCATTTGTCATTCTTCTCATGTCAGTAAATATGGTTGGCTATTTAGACAAGTGCTCTGAAATTTGGGTTTGTTTTCTTGGTTATTGAATGGATTGTCTGGATTTTGGTCTGTATCTGGCAATATGGATTCTTCTTCTCGTTCTTCTCAATCTCCGCTATTGAAATCTATTAGATTGTAAGGTAAGTGGTTGTAAGACGAGATTGGGTTAACTGACGTACGAACGAATGAACTATGCATGGATCATTGAGAGGTGAATTGTGATGCAGACAGCCTTTGTGATCATTGCAAGGATTGTTCTTTGGAAGAGATAGAGAAGATGATAAGTTGCCAAATTAGAAGAGAAGGATAGACTTAGGAGAGAGTAAATAGAACAGTTAGTCTTGAATCTAGGTTTTCTTTAGAACTAACACCTGGTCAAGAAGATAGAGATAAGTCTATAGTTTCTTCCCTAGTGGATATAGATCCTTCTGGACCCAAATGTCAGCTCTGGGTAGTAGGTTAGATTTAATGCAATTGGATATTGACTTGGTTAAATCTAGAAATTAATTTTGTGTAGCAATTCAAGTCTTTTGCAGCAAATGTGTCCAGTGCATTGGCAGGGGCTGTCCCCTTGTTCCTTTGGCCACTCTGTGGATGCAGCCTTCCCTGTCACCTTGGCACCCCTGCCTACAGGCCTGGTAGTCTCGGGGTTTCCAGACAAGGATGAACATCGCAGGGTGTTCAGGACTGTTCCCTCTGTCTCCCGCCTTTGCTGTCAGTCCTCCATAGACAGAGTTAGAATGTGGTCGCTCAATGACAGTGATGGTAGGTCTCTATATTGTCATAGGTCTAGATCTTCTGTTTGACCCCATTGTCCCTTGGTAATTCTAGCAATTCGTCTGAGGCAGATAACCTGATAGCGATCTGTAGTGAGTGCTGCCGTTGCTCCCGCAGCTGTCGCTAGCATCCCTGAGTCTGTAGTTAGGCTATCAGGAGTAAGTATTTGCGCCAGTTCTCCCCTTTGATCACCAGTGGTACAAGTTTTGTTTTTGACAAGGCCTCTGTTATGTCCGTGCCCAGGCTTTTGTGGTTTTTATGGACTGTTTTTCAAGCTTGGGCGAAGCATGCCAGATATTCACATTTGCCCATTAGTCCATCAGTTTTTGTGCAGCGTAGAGTCTGTCAGTTTCTGCATGGTGTAGTCCAAGTACAGTTCCGTATATGTTGTCAATCTGTACGAGGTGTTGTCAAGGCTATGCAAGGCTTTATCGAGTTCACACAAGGCGTCAGAGAGTCTGCACGGCTGGCAGCGAGTTCTCTTGGTTGTCAGTGAGTCCACACAGCCAGCAGCGAGTTCACATGGTTGTCAGCGAGTCTGCATGGCTAACAGCGAGTTTGCACAGGTTTCAGAAGTTCTGCATGAGGCTTTAGCAAGTCTTCATGGGCATTAGCGAGGCTGCATGGGCATCAGCCAGTCCACAGGTATTAACGAGTTTACACAGGCGTTAGTGAGTCCGCATGGGCATTAGCGAGTTTGCACAGGCGTTAGTGAGTCCGCGTGGACGTTAGCTAGTCCGCATGGTTGTTAGCAAGTCCAAGGTATCAGTAAATCCACTTGAGGCTCCAGCAAGCATGCACAAGATGTCAGCAAGTCCACTCAGTTTGAGAGCTTTTGACTTACAAGTTTCTGCCCGATGGATTATGAAAACTTTAGTGCTTGGTGTTGTGAGACCATCTGGTGTTGGGGATAGCTTTGTTCCTGAGGGAGAGGACTCCTATTGGCATTGCTCTTCCAGATAGCATTCTCATTTGCTTCCTATTCAGGAAGAGGAGCATTTAGTCTATCCCTTCAGTTTTAAAGAATTAGTTCAGATGTGCTTAGATATCCACAGTTCTTTAAGCTATCAATTTTCGTACTTGGGAGACTTGACTCTATGGCAATTGTATGGCTAAAGAGAGTCTCCTTTTTTGAAAGTCCTCTCTTTTGTCCCCCTTGCTGTCTGCTAGGAAGATGATGGTGTATCAAGCAGGGGATTTTTTTCTCCTTTTCTCCTGATACAGCTGTATGGTCCATGTTTTTCCAGCCAAGAGAGCCACAATTGTGTCTGCTAAGCAGTATCTCTCGATTCAAGAGGCTGAGAATATGTATTAACTTGGCTAACACCATCGAAGCTATACCCCCTAGTGAATTGTGCTGAACACTGTTAACTGTGTTTGAAGGAGTTTGGTGGACTTCCTCCTCCTTGGGCCAGGGATCCTTGGTAAGCCCTAAAGGTTTTTGTTTCCTTAGCAAGGTATTTTTGGATGTGATAGGTGAACGGGCTCGTATCACTAGCAACCTCAAGGTCACATGGGAGAATAGCTATGCTCTTGGCTGGTTCCTTCAGTCTCCCTCCTTAGCAGACAGTCATTGGTTTCAGCTTATCCTTTTGGGAAGTAATAGACAACAAGCTATCTGTTTCTATAGCTTCAAGTACAGGGAAGGAGACAGAGAAGACTGAATAGTACTTTTCTCCACCAATCCCAGACCACTAAAGGGAAGTCTCCTCTTCCTCTTACCTCTTTTCCCCAGTCTTCCTTTCCGTGCTCAGGAAGGAAGAAGTGTCCTTTTGGCAGCAAGGATCCAGATTTCATTCTGCCAAAGGGGGATGTGCATTTCCTCCACTAATATCAAGATTCCTAAGTCTTATTAGCTCATCGAGCCCTCGTGTGCCTGTGGGTGCAGGTTGGGCCACTTCACTCAAGTGTGGGAACACTGTTTTAGATGCCCTGGTAAAGGAAGTTCTTTTGGAAGGTTATTGCATTCCTTTCAGGAATTGACCACCTCTTCAACCAGCTCTTAACTTTCCAGTCATACAGAGCAACCTAGAGAAGAGACAGGTGTTGGTCAGGAAGTCTTATCTCCATTAGAGAAGGCAGTATTATAGGAAGTACCAGCTATTTTGCTGGTCTTTTTACACAGGCTATTCCTAGTGCCAGGCAATGGGAGGTCGGAGGACAGTCCTAGATATATACAGGCTCAACCTCTGTGGTCAGCTGTTCCCCTTTTTTTCTATGGATTCAACCTTCACGGTCTTTAACCGCCATGGAGGAAGGCACTTGGATGTTTATGGTGGACATAAACAATGCGTATTCTCGTGTCTTCATTCACCAACTTTCTAGGAAGTGCCTACACTTTGTCTTTGGGGAAAGACATATCAGTGTCGAGCTCTCTGTTTTGGGCTGAGCTCCATGCCCTAAGTTTTCACGTGGGTTCTAGCCCCCTACATGAATATATTACTTATTACCTAGATGACTGGATTACCTTTGTGAAGTCCAAGGGGTTGTCCTGATGGCAAGAGATCCTGTACTGGGCTTGGCAAGGCCCTAGGCTTACTAAGAATGTCAAGAATCCAGTCATCTCTGGAACCTACACAGAGAGTGACCTATCTGGGCGTGTGATTGATTCTGTTCTGTTCAAGGTTTTCTGACACAAGCTCGAGTGGACAATCTGTTATTAATCATGAGAGCATTCTCTTCCTCAGGAAGCATGACCTCTAATGCTGATTGCATCACTTAGGCCACTTGTCTTCTCTGGAGAAGTTAGTTCCAAGTGCTCGACTTTGGATCTTACCTCTTCAGTTGCACTTGAGAGGCACTGGCATGAAGAGAGACTTGGCCAGACCATGAATTGTAGCCATGGAGCCAAGAACGGGTCCTTTCCCTTCGTTGGTCCATGTCCGTGGTATTGCTTCTCGCAGGGAAGTCCCTAGAGTACCTGGACCCAGACCTCTCGCTGTATTCAGTTGCCTCAGACGAGGATGGGGGTGTGGTTATTGGGAACCAGTCGCTTCAAGGGTGCGGTTGCCAGTAGAAGCGAGTCTTCACATTAACTGCAAGGAGTTGTTGGCTATCCAGAAGGGATATAAGTAATTTCTGTCTTCTCGGGTGTGTCTTCTCTAGCTCTTACAAGAAGGCAGGGGGCATGAATTAGGAAACATTGGTAGCCATCACCAGGACTGTAGCATCTGGACAGTGGAGAGGAATATTGTCCATATGCCCCAGTTGGTTCCTGGTTGACTGTATGTTGGCAGACACGTTAAGTCGTCCAGGAAAGGTACTTTCCCATTATTGATCTGTACCTTGTAGTTTGTGAAGCTGGAGAGTGTTCGGCCAATCCCTCATTGATCTCTTCGCAATGAAGCTGAATCATTGTCTCTAGCTGTATGTCTCCCCAGTTGCGGGCCCTCAAGCCTGAGCAGTGGAATGTTATGGTTTAAGATTGGACAAATATATTTGTGTACAGTATGCCTTCCCTATGTTTCCAATGTTGAAGGGGGTACTCAAGGGTTGAGGACTACTGGGAACTCCACCATGTTTCTAATTGCGCTTTGGTGACCAAGTAGGCATTGGTTCCTAGTCTTTCCATAGATCAATAGAGTGCCTAGGCATTATAGCGAACACCCCGTTTTCGTGGGGAATGCATACCACAACCCTCCCCCGACTAAAAATGCTTATAAGTACCTATCTTGAAAGTTCAAATACCAAATGTATACCTTAAACTAGCATCCTACATCAGATATACCTTAAAACTATTATTCTATTACTGTATTAATCTTTAAAATGATGTTATTAATATCATTTCAAAGTCATCTTGAACATTTTACCCTTAAAAATATATACTGAGAGAGAGAGAGAGAGAGAGATAGAGAGAGTATATCTTTCTATCAACCACTCTCCATTTCTATCTATCTATATATCTATCCATCCATCTCTAACATTCTGAGTATCCTTTGGCGAGAGAGAGAGGATTTTTAGTATCCTTCATAGTGGTATTTTGACCATCCTTCATAGTGGTATTTTGACCACCAAGTGGGCAACATATTTGACCATGAGTGGGCAACACTTCATCCCCTTCATGGTCAATATGTCAAGATAATTGACAGTTAGATTACACCCCACCTCTCCAAGCTTTCGGAAAAGAGTGGGAATCGATACGTTTTCTTTTAAATTTTACGTAATTAACTATAGAAATGCATAAATGTAATTATAGCATGGAAAATATGAAAGAATTAATAACAAAGTAACATCACATTTATCTATAGAACTACAGTATACAAAACAAATAGACATATGTTACATATGCATAAAAAATCTATCTGAGAGAGAGAGACAGAGATATGAAATACAAAGAACATAATCTAGATTAGTAGATGAGAAAAAAAAAAATATATATCTTAGTTTAACCAGACCACTGAGCTGATTAACAACTCTCCTGGGGCTGGCCCAAAGGATTAGATTTATTTTACATGGCTAAGAACCAATTGGTTACCTAGCAACAGGACCTACAGCTTATTGTGGAATCTGAACCACATTATAGCGAGAAATGAATTTCTATCACCAGAAATAAATTCCTCTTATTCTTCATTGGCCGGTCGGAGATTCGAACTCACGGCCAACAGAGTGGTAGCTGAGAACAGAACCCGCTCGCCCAACGAAGAACTTAGTAAGAGAGAGACTCTTCAGCCAAGTACTAACCCTTTTTTTTGTGATGACAGTTATGCCTTCATCCCTCCCTCAAAGTTGGATACAGTAAAAGATCAGGGATTGAGCTAAAATCTTACTAATTCACTATATTTCTTTAATGAATTGATATTTTGCTGTGTTTACATTGATATTAATATTTGAAAATTAGTAAATGATTTATTTATCATAAAAAACAAATACAGTAAACCCCCGTATTTGCGGGGGATGCGTACTACTCCCCCTCCCCCCGCGAATAGCTAAAATCCATGAATACTTAAAACCCCTAAAAACACTTAAAACTGCCTATTTTGAAAGTTCAAACACAAAAAAACCTCTAAAAATGCTTATACCTGAGTATTTTCTTAGTTTTATCACAAAAAGTGCATCTTGTCATGAAAAATATATGAAAATACAGTAATTAGTGAATATTTCTCAGTGAAAACACCACGAATGGGCGAATTTTCTGCGAATAATGTGTATATATGTTCCATAGAGAAATCCGCGAACAGGGAGTCCACGAATATGGGAGTTTACTTTAAGCATACATATTACTTATGCATAAAAATTCTGTCATCTCAGTAAGAGAGAGAGAGAGCCGAGAAAGGAAGGGAGAAAGAGAAAAGAGAGAGAGAGAGAGAATTATTATTTTTATTTTTTAATGTTATTAGTCTTATTAAACTTAATATTAATATTTGAAAATTAGTACTTTTAAATCATTATTTTATCATAAAATAATGATAAAATACTGTATGTACAGTATAGTATTTAGTCACGAAAATATTATGAAAATACAGAATATTGCTCTATGAAAGAATCCGCGAATGGGTGAGTTTTCCCGCAAATAATTTATAGGTAGGTTCCACAGAAAATTCCGTGAACTGTGAGAATGCAAATCTGGGAGTTTACTGTACCTCTATAGACAAATCAGCTTTGTTAGGTGGGGACAGGAAAGCTTAATGGAAATATTGAAATACAGGTACTTCATCTAACTACATGGAAACTGTAGTCTAGCTCAGCAGTTCTAGGGACTTTTATAAGTCACCTAGGGGCTCTTTCCTAATGACAAACCCTGTAGGGGGATAGTGCCATCAGTGTACCACATGGGGTGCATGGTAGTCATTACTTAAGGGTCTTTGCAGCATTGTAGGGGTTTTTTTCAATACACTATTGGAGATGAGGTGTCAAAGAACAAATTTACAGGTTAATAAGAAAACTCGCCTAATAACTTTAATATTGCAGTGGTCTGAAGACCTTCAAACAGAACCTTATCCTAATTTTATTTACATTTACCACGATTTATCAATTATCACCTTAGCAATACTTAATGTAATTTATTTCCTGCTTACAATTATAGATTATCAAAACAATGTTCCTATACTTAACTTAGCCTAACTTAATACTACCAATAATCAAAATATTATCAACAAATCTCCAACTCTGGCACATGTCCCAAAATAGTTCCTTATGTTTCTCAGCACTTCATCTCAAAAGACAATCATGAAAGTCAACATATAATTTGGGGATCACCACGGAGTTTATTGTAGCTTTGACATCCAAGTTGAGGGCAGAAATTACTTTAGGATCTCTTAATGCCGTCTTTTCTACACAAAAGCACTTCACTCATTACTAACAGGAATCTGAGATCCCATTTACGACTAAGTCAGCTTACAGACATTTAAGCACCTTCTCTGATCCCCATCCCATTTGGGACAGACACTCTCTTTAGTAACTGCTATGTAAAACTTGGAATGGAACATGAGAATGGGTTCGATCTCACCAGCTGCTCAACTGATTTGTCAGTTGCCAATACAGACTTTTATTTCCACTGCAGTTCCCGTCGGTACATATCTATTCCCGATGTCGCTTCTGATAGGGAAATACCCTAAACCAGATGAAGCCTCTCATAGATCAGGTGAAGGGGTGCCAATCACCCTACCCTAACACACTCAAGCAAACTGAAAGTAAAAAAAAGAAAAAACAGACATGAACACGTAACCCCACCAAGCATTTACAAACAAAAGCATGCGCAAAACAAAAATGAAAAAGTACCAATTTCATCATACAAACCAACCAATCAACGCCACCACAGCATCCCTGCGGCCCCTAGCTGCAACCTGTCTGATTTCTTTTACTTTATTCTTATTCTCTTTCTTCCATCTGACTTTCCACCCTCTCTAAAAATTGTTTCCTAATGCAACTGCGAGATTTTCCTCCTGTTACACCTTTCAGACCTTCTTACTGTCAGTTTCCCTTTCAGCGCTGAATGACCTCATGGGTCCCAGCGCTTGGCCTTTGGCCTCAATTCTGTATTCTATTCTATTCTTCCTAATGACAAAAGGAAAAGTCCACTAATTTCTTGTTGAGTATTGTGGGAGCTTTATAGATTATGGTGCAAGTCAAGGGCAGTCCCTGTCTTTGCACCAATATTAACAGTATACTAATAATAAGTTGCTGCACTTATTGAGAGATGCTAAAGGATTGTCTGTTTCCTCCATGCTGACTTGGGCAAAAGTGTTCACGCTTTTCAGCTGGATTGCTGAAGGTTATGCTAAAGCTGCTTTTATGGAACCTGGTCTACCTTAGGGCTCCTCCTTTCTACCCGAGAGAGAAGCTTCTCTCTAGACTCTTTCTTAGAACACTCTGGTGGCTGTGGCTTTGGCCAACAGTATGTGGGTTACGTGATATAATCGTTAGTAGGGTGGTCACTTGCTAGAGCATAACTATCTTTTTTTTTTTTTTATCCTTTTGAGCAGAGAATGATGTCAAGACCAAAGCTCTTTCAATTTTCTCTGTCCCCACTTTAGAGAGACGGACTCCTGAGGAAGTCTCTAGATGGACTCCTGAGGAAGAAGAGCTTCTTTGATGCCCTGTTAGGGCTACAGGGATTTTGCATCCCATCTTAACTATTAAGGAAGCAGTGTGGGAACTCATTTTGCACTGCCAAAGTATCCTTAGGTTCTTAGGTCTTGGAATGCCATGACTTTCTTTATTAATCCTTAATCTTGGAGGCACACCATGCATTGTCTCCAAGGATTGTCCCCTTTTGAAGGTGAAATTGCACAATGTCAGAGCAACAGCTACATCGATTGCTTTTCATCAGAACCTCTCTCTAGACTACCAAGTCTTGGCAGTACAGTGGAGGTGTAACTGTGTTTACCTCTAACTACTTGAGGGCCGTTTATATCCAGTAGGAAGACTGCTGTACACTAGCACATATAGTTGCGGCGGGGTAGATTTCTCCAAGTCTTCCCCTTATGTGCTATGAACAGGTATAGGTTTTCACTATCGACCTCATCCTGGGTAAGTCAGGAACCTTATTTATTGGAGTTTGTATGTGGTAATGTCATTCCTTACTTTTGTTTTGATTGCAGTATTATGCTTAGTTGTATTTGCTTTGTTTCATTAGAGTAAACAATGTTGGACTTATGTTGCTGAACCATTGCTCCTTATTGGAGAAAGCTACCCCGAGCTGGTTAAGAACCACCTTTTTCAGGCAAAATTGGTGGTGTGCCCACCCTCCCGGGAGGAGAAACATTCCCCGCCGAGAGAGACCGGGCAGCATGAGGTGATCCTTCTCCCAAAACTTCCAAAGACAAATCAATGGAGGAAAAGGAAGGAGACAAACCTGACAAGGAAGGAGAAGCAAGGGGAGAAGCAGAACATTGAGGAACCTGAGAAACATCCATCAAAGGAGGAGAAAATTCTTCCCAAAATGGTGCCCCCGACTTCCTCTTGTACTGCTTCTTGACAAATCTCTTCAACCATTGCACAGGAGGCCAAGAACGACACTCAGGGCAGGGGTTAGCCACATTAAAACAAACACTGAACACAAATACAACAAAGAAACATGGGCAAAGGCAAAAACAACCGGCTATGGAGAGGAAAGAGAGAAAGAAACGACCTCTCTCAATGGCAGTAAGAGGAAAACTGGAAAACCGATACGTCATGGGGTTGAAATAAGGTCGCTGCTCGCTTCCCATCTCACCTCCGTGATGGGTGCCTGATGCCACCAGTTCTTTGCATGGACAATTCTTGCTTTTATTTTTACCAGTTTTCAGCTGGCACCAGAAGATTTATCCAGCTATGAAAAATACAAATTAATTTAAATATGTCATTTTTAGCTCCCATCAGCTCTGCAGGCCTAAAGTACATTGGCCTAACTTACCATTCTGTGTTGCACAATCTCAACCAATGGCTATATTCAGGGTTCATGTTCCACCTCCTTGCAGCACTGGATCTACCCTGATGAAGATCCTCATCTGACAAGTGCTTGCCATGGGATCAGGTAAGCAGCGATAAGGATATTTCTATCTGATATGTTGGTTATAGGGAAATCTCTTACCCTCTCCCAGCACTCAGTGTTGGAGTCAGCTAATGATTGAGGGTAAGTTTCATCTAAAAATAATGATTTTTATGATAAAATCAATTTTTTAGGTACTTACTCTCTATCATTGAGACCCCTCCCTCCTCCCATCTGAAGAGATTAGGAGAGGAACGACAACCAAAACATACGCTGTCTTCCCCCACTTTCCAAAGACTGGTGGTAACTGATGGGAGCCTTCGTTATTGATTGTTTAAATTTTAACGCTTGTCAAACCTGCGCCCAGTAGCAGCAGATAAAGCCAATGATAGAGGGTAAGTACCTAAAAAATTGATTTTATCATAAAGATAATTATTTTGTTTTCTTTGCACTGTAAACTTTTTATTAATTAAAGTATTTAAGCAAGTTAATAAAAATTTGGGCATTAATTTGGGTTGTACATGTATTACTTGGTGGCATTTAGGATTGGTTTCAAACAAGTTTTTTTCCTCCTCTCTCTCTCTCTCTCTTGAATTTTTCCTCTTTCTACGGTAATTTCTTTATTCAGTTGCGTTAGAGTAAGTAAGTGTATCAGTTTGGATTGATTTTATCAAGTGTTTGGGAAGATTTTCTCAAAGCTATGAAGTGAAGGCAAGTGTAAAGATTCTTTTCATATCTCTCCATCTCTTGTATTTTCTTGAAAAGGACAATATGTATATCTCATATTTGCAAATTTGTTTAAGGTTATCTAAATGCAGCAATACTTGTTTGTGTGTGTAGTAGCCTATACACAGAGGAACATGTAGCTTACTTTATTTGCAGTTATCTGTATGAATTATCATGGATTACTGTCATTTAATTGTACAGTACTTCTGTGTCAAAAAGGCATATTACTGAGAATTTCTTAAGATGACGCTCTTTATCTTTTGGGAGGTGAGAGATGCCCCACATATAAGAAAAAAGTTACTCTTTCACCAACATCCCACAGTTAGAGGATGCAGCCACAGTTAGAGGATGTGGCATGGGATCTCTTTCACCAGCATTCCACAGTTAGAGGATGTGGCATGTGATCTCATTCACCAACATTCCACAGTTAGAGGATGTGGCATGGGATCTCTCTTTCACAAACATTTCACGGTTTGAGGATGTGGCGTGGGATCTCTCTTTCACCAACATTCTACAGTTAGAGGATGTGGCATGGGATCTCTCTTTCACCAACATTCCACAGTTAGAGGATGTGGCATGGGATCTCTCTTTCACCAACATTCTACAGTTAGAGGATGTGGCATGGGATCTCTCTTTCACCAACATTCCACAGTTAGAGGATGTGGCATGAGATCTCTCTTTCACCAACATCCCACAGTTAGAGGATGCAGCATGGGATCTCTTTCACTAACATTCGACAGTTAGAGGATGTGGCATGGGATCTCTCTTTCACCAACATTCCACAGTTAGAGGATGCAGCATGGGATCTCTCTTTCACCAACATCCCACAGTTAGAGGATGCAGCATGGGATCTCTTTCACTAACATTCGACAGTTAGAGGATGTGGCATGTGATCTCTTTCACCAGCATTCCACAGTTAGAGGATGTGGCATGTGATCTCATTCACCAACATTCCACAGTTAGAGGATGTGGCATGGGATCTCTCTTTCACAAACATTTCACGGTTTGAGGATGTGGCGTGGGATCTCTCTTTCACCAACATTCTACAGTTAGAGGATGTGGCATGGGATCTCTCTTTCACCAACATTCCACAGTTAGAGGATGTGGCATGGGATCTCTCTTTCACCAACATTCTACAGTTAGAGGATGTGGCATGGGATCTCTCTTTCACCAACATTCCACAGTTAGAGGATGTGGCATGAGATCTCTCTTTCACCAACATCCCACAGTTAGAGGATGCAGCATGGGATCTCTTTCACTAACATTCGACAGTTAGAGGATGTGGCATGGGATCTCTCTTTCACCAACATTCCACAGGATGCGGCATGGGATCTCTTTCACCCAGCATTCCATAGTTAGAGGATGTGGCATGGGATCTCTCTTTCACCAACATTCCACAGTTAGAGGACATGGGATCTCTCTTTCACCAACATCCACAGTTAGAGGATGTGGCATGGGATCTCTCTTTCACCAACATCCCACAGTTAGAGGATGTAGCATGGGATCTCTCTTTCACCAACATTCCACAGTTAGAGGATGTGGCATGGGATCTCTCTTTCACCAACATTCCACAGTTAGAGGATGTGGCATGGGATCTCTCTTTCACCAACATCCCACAGTTAGAGGATGCAGCATGGGATCTCTTTCACTAACATTCGACAGTTAGAGGATGTGGCATGGGATCTGTCTTTCACCAACATTCCACAGTTAGAGGATGCGGCATGGGATCTCTCTTTCACCAGTATTCCATAGTTAGAGGATGTGGCATGGGATCTCTTCTTTCACCAACATTCCACAGTTAGAGGATGTGGATCTCTCTTTCACCAACATCCCACAGTTAGAGGATGTGGCATGGGATCTCTCTTTCACCAACCAGTTAGAGGATGTGGCATGGGATCTCTTCTTTCACCAACATTCCCACAGTTAGAGGATGGCATGGGATCTCTCTTTCACCAACATCCCACAGTTAGAGGATGCAGCATGGGATCTCTTTCACTAACATTCGACAGTTAGCGGATGTGGCATGGGATCTCTCTTTCACCAACATTCCACAGTTAGAGGATGCGGCATGGGATCTCTCTTTCACCAGCATTCCATAGTTAGAGGATGTGGCATGGGATCTCTTCTTTCACCAACATTCCACAGTTAGAGGATGTGGCATGGGATCTCTCTTTCACCAACATCCCACAGTTAGAGGATGTGGCATGGGATCTCTCTTTCACCAACATTCCACAGTTAGAGGATGTGGCATGGGATCTCTTCTTTCACCAACATCCCACAGTTAGAGGAGAGGATAGCGGATGTGGCATGGGATCTCTCTTTCACCAACATTCCACAGTTAGAGGATGCGGCATGGGATCTCTCTTTCACCAGCATTCATAGTTAGAGGATGTGGCATGGGATCTCATTCACCAACATTCCACAGTTAGAGGATGTGGCATGGGATCTTTCTTTCACCAACATCCCACAGTTAGAAGATGTGGCATGGGATCTCTTTCACCAACATTCCACAGTTAGAGGATGTGGCATGGGATCTGTCTTTCACCAGCATTCCATAGTTACAGGATGTGGCATGGGATCTCTTCTTTCACCAACATTCCACAGTTAGAGGATGTGGCATGGGATCTCTCTTTCACCAACATTCCACAGTTAGAGGATGTGGCATGGGATCTCTTCTTTCACCAACATTCCACAGTTAGAGGATGTGGCATGGGATCTCTTCTTTCACCAACATTCCCGGTTAGAGGATGTGGCAGATCTTTCTTTTAGAGGATGTGGCATGGGATCTCTCTTTCACCAACATTCCACAGTTAGAGGATGTGGCATGGGATCTCTCTTTCACCAACATTCCACAGTTAGAGGATGTGGCATGGGATCTCTCTTTCACCAACATTCCATAGTTAGAGGATGTGGCATGGGATCTCTCTTTCACCAACATTCCACAGTTAGAGGATGTGGCATGGGATCTCTCTTTCACCAACATCCCACAGTTAGAGGATGTGGCATGGGATCTCTCTTTCACCAACATTCCACAGTTAGAGGATGTGGCATGGGATCTCTCTTTCACCAACATCCCACAGTTAGAGGATGCAGCATGGGATCTCTTTCACTAACATTCGACAGTTAGAGGATGTGGCATGGGATCTCTCTTTCACCAGCGTTCCATAGTTAGAGGATGTGGATTGGGATCTCTTCTTTCACCAACATTCCACAGTTAGAGGATGTGGCATGGGATCTCTCTTTCACCAACATCCCACAGTTAGAGGATGTGGCATGGGATCTCTTTCACCAACATTACACAGTTAGAGGATGTGGCATGGGATCTCTCTTTCACCAACATTCCACAGTTAGAGGATGTGGCATGGGATCTCTCTTTCACCAACATCCCACAGTTAGAGGATGCAGCATGGGATCTCTTTCACTAACATTCAACAGTTAAAGGATGTGGCATGGGATCTCTCTTTCACCAACATTCCACAGTTAGAGGATGCGACATGGGATCTCTCTTTCACCAGCATTCCATAGTTAGAGGATGTGGATTGGGATCTCTTCATTCACCAACATTCCACAGTTAGAGGATGTGGCATGGGATCTCTCTTTCACCAACATCCCACAGTTAGAGGATGTGGCATGGGATCTCTCTTTCATCAACATTCCACAGTTAGAGGATGTGGCATGGGATCTCTCTTTCACCAACATTCCAAAGTTAGAGGATGTGGCATGGGATCTCTCTTTCACCAACATTCCAAAGTTAGAGGATGTGGCATGGGATCTCTCTTTCACCAACATCCCACAGTTAGAGGATGTGGCATGGGATCTCTCTTTCACCAACATTCCGCAGTTAGAGGATGTGGCATGGGATCTCTCTTTCACCAACATTCCACAGTTAGAGGATGCAGCATGGGATCTCTCTTTCACCAACATTCGACAGTTAGAGGATGTGACATGGGATCTCTCTTTCACCAACATCCCACAGTTAGAGGATGCGGCATGGGATCTCTCTTTCACCAGCATTCCATAGTTAGAGGATGTGGCATGGGATCTCTTCTTTCACCAACATTCCACAGTTAGAGGATGTGGCATGGGATCTCTCTTTCACCAACATCCCACAGTTAGAGGATGTGGCATGGGATCTCTCTTTCACCAACATTCCACAGTTAGAGGATACGGCATGGGATCTCTCTTTCACCAGCATTCCATAGTTAGAGGATGTGGCATGGGATCTCTTCTTTCACCAACATTCCACAGTTAGAGGATGCGGCATGGGATCTCTCTTTCACCAACATTCCACAGTTAGAGGATGCGGCATGGGATCTCTCTTTCACCAGTATTCCATAGTTAGAGGATGTGGCATGGGACCTCTTCTTTCACCAACATTCCACAGTTAGAGGATGTGGCATGGGATCTCTCTTTCACCAACATCCCACAGTTAGAGGATGTGGCATGGGATCTCACTTTCACCAACATTCCACAGTTAGAGGATGTGGCATGGGATCTCTCTCTCACCAGCATTCCACAGTTAGAGGATGTGGCATGGGATCTCTCTTTCACCAACATCCCACAGTTATAGGATGTGGCATGGGATCTCTCTTTCACCAACATTCCACAGTTAGAGGATGTGGCATGGGATCTCTCTTTCACCAACATTCCACAGTTAGAGGATGCGGCATGGGATCTCTCTTTCACCAGCATTCCATAGTTAGAGGATGTGGCATGGGATCTCTTCTTTCACCAACATTCCACAGTTAGAGGATGTGGCATGGGATCTCTCTTTCACCAACATCCCACAGTTAGAGGATGCAGCATGGGATCTCTTTCACTAACATTCGACAGTTAGAGGATGTGGCATGAGATCTCTCTTTCACCAACATTCCACAGTTAGAGGATGCGGCATGGGATCTCTCTTTCACCAGCATTCCATAGGTAGAGGATGTGGCATGGGATCTCTTCTTTCACCAACATTCCACAGTTAGAGGATGTGGCATGGGATCTCTCTTTCACCAGCATCCCACAGTTAGAGGATGTGGCATGGGATCTCTCTTTCACCAACATCCCACAGTTAGAGGATGCAGCATGGGATCTCTTTCACTAACATTCGACAATTAGAGGATGTGGCATGGGATTTCGCTTTCACCAACATTGCACTGTTAGAGGATGTGGCATGGGATCCCTTTCACCAACATTCCACAGTTAGAGGATGTGGCAAGGGATCTCTCTTTCACCAACATTCCACAGTTACAGGATGTGGCGTGGGATCCCTTTCACCAACATTCCACAGTTAGAGCCTGTGGCATGGGATCTGATGGTGTGGTGAGAGTTTGTATATTTGAGACAAACTTTAAAACAGATTATGTATTTATGTGAAATACAGTAGAGACAAGTTGAGGAATGTGATTTAAGTAGAGAAAAACACTCAAATTGACATGTCAGTCCAGTAAAAATTGTTTTATGCACCAGCATCAATCATTTTACCATCCTACTTGGTGTCAGATTTGAGGCTGGGCTTTAGTTAGTGCCAGGTTGAAAAGATATACATCAAGGGTTGCTGACCATTTTAGTATAGCAGATAGAATTAAAGCTAAATTTCATTGATTGGCTTAATAATCAGTGAAATGAAGTGAGTAGGTGAAGCTGTATTGTGTAAAGTAAAATATTTAACTTCTCAGATTGCAGTAATCTTAGATGTGAAGTAAACATTTTCAAGGAACTGAAAATGTCTTTTAAGTAGGATAAGATTAATCAGCACCTCAGATGTGCTACGTATTATACCTGTTTAATAGAAAAGTTGTGCTTAACAAGGCAGAAGTAGCCAAAACCCAAACTTTCAGCTCTTTCAATTTGCTCAAATGGCTTTTCATTGAAAAAACCTTTTTTTTTTAAATCCTAATTTCTATCATTGTAGTGTCATGTTATTTGTCTATCTTAACAGGTTTTCCCTCATTAAATAAAAAAAAACATTGGCTGCTCATTTAATTAACATTATTTTATTATTTCTGTAGGTCACAGAAAAACAGGCTGCCCGTCTTATTGTAATAAGGAGGGCAAAGATGAATAAGCACAAACTCAAGAAACTACGGAAGAAGATGAAATTCGTCTGGCTGAAGATTATTCAGAAAAGAGAGTACAGAAAAGAGAAGGCTTTTCAGGTAAAATATTCAAATTTTCATACTGTTTTATGGTATTTTTTCTTTGTGTAGATTGTAGATGTGTTGCATATTTTGGATTCTTTTTCACCGGTTTAAACAGTGTCTAAGGTATAAAATGGTTCTTGAGCTCCAGAATGTGGCATCTTTTGCTTGAGAAGTTGACTACTTCTGACTGGTAAGTATTTGTAGTCAAATATACCAATTGGCATAAAGAGATCAACAAAATGATGTACCAGATAAGCTGTCTTTTTCAAAGCACTTGAACACATCTAATACTATTCAAAAATTAGATGGTATTAATACCACATTCTTCATGTATTTTCTACACGTTATCAGGAGGTTTTCAGATTTAATGTAAGCAGTCTCTTGCCATCTTTAATTTTAAGACAGATTTTCTCGAAGTGGTTGTTTCACTGGAAGCTATAAATATTGATCATCTTTCGAAAGGTCTGTTCGGTAAAGACCCACTATTCACTTTATTGCCAATGCCTCAAGAACTAGTGCAGGCTACTCACTGTGGGGTTTCAGAATTACTATTCTGTTGATTGGTTATGTTCTGTATGTCTTGCAGTGTCTGTATTGGAAAAGTAGAGCGGCATTACTGGGAGTGTTATTACAAATGACTATGAATTTAAAAGGGACTGTAATATTACTCTACTTTAAAAGTGCTGCATACTGTTACCTTAGTTTTTTTATGCACTGCTGTGTGTAAAAAGTATATCTGTTCAATTCATCTTTGTCATTCTTTCCCTCCCTTGTTTCCGTAAATGATTTTGTAAGTTTACATCCCCATATACTTTTGTTCTCTATGAATGGCTGAACATTTTCAGATATAAAATAAGTCAAAACAGCGATGAATAAACTATTGTTCCACTTTCAGCAATGTCCAATTTTTCTCATCATAGACAATAAAAAATTTATGTTAGCTGTAACGTGGGTTATCAGAGCAAGAAAAATTTTCTTGTCACTTGTCAGAGTTTGGAGATTTCTTAATGAATTTCAGGCAAGCGGTCTAACCTCTCATAGTAGTTCTTGGATTAGTGTTGACAGGCACAAGGAGGTGGTGTCCAAGAATACTTTTCCATTCTTGCTTCATGAGGATGTCAAGCGGGCATAGACTGTGTCATCTGGTGAGAGAGATGATCCTATGACTGCTGAGACCCACAAGTCAGGCATTGCCCCCATCCCTCACTTTCAGGGTTAATTACTTTGTTGCACAGATATTAAAGGCATGTGTCTGGCACTGCTGGATCACCTTTAAATCCTACCTCAGGATTGTTGGCCATAAGCTTAAGGAAACTTTCTCCTTAGGACCTGTGGTGGCTGCTCAGCACATTGACTAGCTGCCAAAGCTTCACTGAGCAAAAAATGATTGCGCAATAGGTCTCTCTCTCTCTCACAGCCTCCTAAAGTCATGTATGTTGTGATCTGGCTTGATGCAGGTGAGTTACACAGAGCATTATATCCCTGGCTACAACTTGTAGGTGTGACTCCCTCCATCTCATGTTTAACACTGGGCATGCTGGAGTAGAGCATTGATATTCCTCGGTGTAATAATGTTGCTGCCTACTGAGCTGGCCCTCCGGTTTCTCATAACAGGAGATCCAGGTCGTTATGAAATTCCTTGAGTGCTGTTTTCTTAAAGTCAGTTTCTGGTATTGTTCCCTATCTACCCCTGCAACAGAAATGTAATGCTGCAGATGACTGGGAAATTGGCAATTTCCAGTGGTTGGAACAATGCCAGTTGTGTTTCTGTGTCAATCATCTCATCTAAGGAGTGTCTTCTTATGAAAGACAAGTTTGTTTTCTCATAAGTAACAATATTTTAAGGTTACATATTTGCATTTTACTTAGACATACAAACCTGAAATCTTTATCATTGTTCCACCTGTAAACATCCCATAATCATCTCTGCCCACTTAAGGAAAAAGTAAGGGGTGACGAACAGGTGAGTACAAGGTATATCCATGTCCAGTATCAGTGTCATCCTTCACCATACTTGTTTTATGATCATAATTTTAATAAGGAACAACTGTTTTTGTTGGACTGTTTTTGTTGGATATTGTACATTCTTGGTGCTCAGTATTAGTCCATTGGTAAGTGGCTGTTATCATCCACCCAGTGTCTGAGATTTGACCTGTATTCGATGCAGGTATCATGCTCATGGCATTTTGTATCCAAACTTAAGTCCCATGATCTAGACTAGTCCCTTTCTGAGTTAGTTACCAATTCAGATCTCAAGGGATAAGTTGTTGTTTCTCCCAAGATCATTTACAAGGCCCTGTTGTCTAGGTAGCCAGTTTAGGGATTTAGCAGTAGTGCAGTCATGTTCAGTATCCAATGTTCTGGCTAAATTATAAGTGATGGACTTGTACTGAATAAATACAGTTGTTCTTAATGTGAATTTATTTTTCATAATATCAACTGCTCATATAGTGATTGCTTGCCTCCCTCCTTTGCTGTTTTCTCAAATCCTTTTCTGTATTTCTGTATACTGCCTTTCACCTAAGCAGCAAGTGGAATGTAGAAAATATTTATGTAACAAAAATTTTTGGTTTTGACTTAAACTCTTTACTGTAGATATTTTGCTTAGTTTAAATGTTTAAATTGTGTACCGTGGGTAATTTTTTCAGTTTAAATTGTGTACTGGGGATAGTTTTATTCAATTTTCTTCAGTGCAGTTGTCCTAAAACTGGATGTAATTTTTAAAAAGTCAAATTTTAAGATTTTAATGGATTTGACACAAACTGATAGGAAACAGGAAGCATGTTAAAGACACATTACAAAATTTGAAGTAACTAGAATGTCTTACTTTTTGTAAAAGAAATATTTTTATATTGTATACTATGTATACAGTATAGGATGGTATTTAATTAGGCATTATTTTTTAATCATTAATAATTAGTACCTTGGAAAATGCCTTTAAAAGCTTGAGAAATGGTTAAGTAGAATTAGTATTGATGATGATGATGATTATTATTATTATTATTTTGTTGAATAAAATGGCTGCATTTTGTGAATGTATTTTATACTGAGTTTTCTCAATTCTTCTAATAATTTGCTGTTCCTGCACACCAGTATTAGTCACTAATAGTCCAATGTTCATATTTTGGTGGATGAAACAGCATATTTCTTACAGATGAAATTCTTTATTCTAAAGCATTACAGCAGGTTACTGAAAATTGTAATGTAAATCCGTAGATTTTCCTGAAGGTATTTTCATTGTTATTTCTTCTTTTTTCTTTTTCTGACGTCTGTCTGGTATTTTCAGTACTTTTTCTGTCGACGTGTTTCGACCAGCTCGATGGTCATCTTCTGGACGTTGGGATGAGTCTGGAGACACAGTGCACTTGTGTCAGTATACATAGGGGGTCTCAGATCAGGTTGATTTTTCATTGGCTGCCTGAGGTGATTCTCCTCGGGCGAAGTCTCCTCTCGCGCGATGATGGTTGTATGTACTCTTGCATGCGTGCTCTGGAGTGCACGTTAATTAGTGTATTGTTTGTAGGGTTCCTGATTGGTTTCCTCATCCGGGGTACCAGTAGGGGCTGCCCTTCTCGCCGATGTCAGGAGGAAGGTCTCCTGTGTAGTATTGAGATTCTGCTTGTCTCTCCTGATGTGTAGGGATTCCAGGAGGCTGAGTCGGTGATGGTTGGTCGCTTGATCTATTATCTCGGTGTTGGGGATAATGTCATTCCTTTTATTCTCAGGTTATGAGCAGTCCTGGCATGATTAAATATGGCATTCTCCTGGGCATGACAGATCATCTTGGAGAAGCACATTGCAGTCATACCGATATAAGAGCGGCGGCACTATCGGACGGGGCATTTGTATCGGCAGACTAAGTTGGTTTTCTTCAAGGGATCCTGCTTGAGGGGGGCCAGGTTATTTCTCATCACCAGGCTGCTGGTTTTCTTATTCCTGTAGAATATGATGAGTTTAATTTTCTTATCGGGATTGGATGGGCTGATGTTACCCTCAATGATGGTCCTGAGGGCGCGTTCGTCTTCTTTATAGCCTTTATGGAGTTTCATTATAATGACTTACCAAAACACTGTAAAAGCTTTTATCTCTTTAAAATCGACACGTCCGAGATATAAATTTTCAAACTTTGTTTGGAACGCTGATACAATTGGCGGGAGACCCAACCCCACCGGATGCCGGTGGGGGTGGCGTGGCAGGAGACATACCCATAAACCCAGGTCAGTTTTCATTCTCGGGAGTATTGGGAACGCATCTCGCGCGTCCGTCTGCCTCAAACTGTTTGGTTTCCTTTGTCTGCTTGCGCTTAGTTGTGGCGTCTCTCCTTGGTGAAGTACTCAATTGCCTGTTTATTAATCTCGCTAGCCTAGCTCTGGGAATTGGTAGCTATGTCGGATTCAAGTTTCTCGGGATCCAGAGTTTGGGCAGGGAATTTGTGCTCCGCCAAACTAGTTAAACTTAAGTACGATCGCCATTCTTTGTGTACAGCATGTAGGGGTCAAGAGTGTTCCCAGGAGAACACATGCAGTGAATGTATGGAATGGAGTCAGGAGTTTTGGCAAACATACAGTTCCCATCAGGGAAAGCTGGTTAGGGATAGGGATAGGAAAGCCTTTAAGCGTAAGGAAGCTAGGCTATCTTCTTTGGTGGTGGCATTGGCGTCACCTCCTCTACCGGCTGTTCCTTCCTCCTCTCCTACCCCCTCCTCTACCGCTGCTCTTTCCCCCTCTCATATTCCCCCCTCTTCTTCACCAGCTTCCCAGTATGTTTTCCCTAAAGCCAAGCCCAGCCTCGAGGCTGATGAATCAGAATTCGTTCTTTTCAGAAATCAAATGAACGGTTTCATGGAGTCGGTCTTAAGTTTAGTGCGCTTGCACCGTAGTCCGGGCATTAGCGTCGGTGATGACGTCAGTGTTGGTGTTGGTGATAACAATGTGGTTGTTCGCGATCGTGTTTCAGGCGAGTCTGCTCGTTTTTCTGAATCTTTTGAGCAAAGGCAACTGTCCCGCTCGCCTTCTGAGGCTAGAAGACAGTCCGCACTGGCGAAAGGTCTGAGGCTAGAAGACAGTCCTGGTGGCAGCCTTGACTCGCCGAGCGTCGAAAAGCTTCAGGGAGACGTGAAAGTGATTCGCAAGGCCCGGAGGTTCGGGGCGCGTAAGCTCGTGTAGTGTTTCTCCATCGACGCGTCGATCTTCTCGCCATCGCCGACATTGCAGGATGGTGTCCCCAGAAGCTTCGTCAAGGCGGTTGCAGTCGAAGCGGCACTACCTAAGGTTAAGTTCTTCAGGTGAGAGTAGCAGCAGTTCATCTTCAGTCTCTTCATATTCCAGCTCTTCGGATCCCCCCCTCCTTGTCATCGCAAGTGGGATCAGACCTCTCGGCCCTTAAAGAGGCAATCTTTGGATAATTCCTGCCCTAGGGTTACTAAACTCTTCAAGAAAAGGACAGCCAGCCCTATACCTGGTTGCTCAGCGTGGGGATCCGATCAAGAAAATACATTTCAGACGCTTCCTCCCAGGTCACCTAGTGCAGTCAAGAGGCCTAGCCCTCTCCAGGAAGTTCCGCCGCAAGTGCCCGGGTCTCTTACTCCTCCTCCTACACACGAAGTGTCTGCTCCTTTGGCTACATCCTCGCCCTCCCAGGAGTCTATTCTGTTGGGTGAGAAGCTAGAAAAGGTAGTCCACAAAGTCCTTGGTATTCCTGAGGATAAAGACGTCGTTCCTCCTCAACTCCTGGATGGTCTGGGCACGGAACCGATTCTTTCTGGTGAAGAGGAAGGTCCAGGTGAATCGGGGCCTTCTTCACATTATGCTTCTCTACTCAGCTTTCTGCTGCAGTCGTACCCTCAACATTTTCAGCCGACAGCCCCCTCTTCTCCGACTTCTACGTTGCGTCTAGGAAAACAAGGTCCTGCCACTTCACTTCCCAAGTTGGTACTCTCCACTGCCTCCAAGAAAGCATTAAAAGAGGTAGAGGCGTGGTTGGAAGCTAAGAGGTCCTCGGGTAAGTTGTCGCCATGCACCCTCCTTCAAAGCTGTCGAAAAGGAGGCAAAATTATTACAGCACAGGAGCTTCTCCTTCACTGGGATCCGCAATTTCAGCACAAGGGGACTTGGCTCCTTGTGGACCCTCAAGACGCATTTCATTCGAGGCAGCCAAGACCTTCTTTTCTGCCCTAGATGTAGAACATTTTTCCAGGAACCTCTTCAAGCTCCTAGAGATTGTCAGCTTTATCGATTGGTCAATGGGAGCTATTTTTAAACAGGTGGAGCAGGCTAATGTCGCAGAAGACATCTTGGAGAAAATCACGGGTTCCTTTCATGCACCGATATTGCTATCCATGATGCGGCAGGCGAAATTTCATCCCTCTTCGCCATGGCCACTCTGAAGAAGAGGGAAACTTGGTGCTCGTTCTTATCTAAGGCTGTGACTTCTTCGCAGAGAACGGCGTTGATGTTCGCACCCTTTGACAAGGAGGGCCTTTTCCCAGGAGCAGTAGTGAAAGATGTCCTGTCAGCCATGGATAAGAGGGCGTCGTCACACTTCCTGTCTATGTCTTCTACCAGACCGAGGCCTGCTCCCGCTCCTTTGACCAAGATGGTATCTCCTCTTAACAGGCATCCGTTTCGTAACTCCAGGTCCAAACCTTACTCAAGGTCCCGCTCCAACTCCAGGGGTCACAAGTTCTCCTCGAAGCCACAAGGTCGTCATACCAGTAAGTAGGATCCCTGTCCTCCATGCGCTGGTGGGGGCCAGACTCAGCCTCTTTTGGGAGGAATGGAGAGACAGAGGTGCAGATCAGTGGGTGGTGCAAGTGCTCCAGCTAGGCTACCGCCTTCCGTTCGCCCAACCTCCTCCTCTCTCCAGTTCTCCCATTTCCTTGACAGCATAATCAGGAGGCTCAGTCAAGTTTTCGGCCCTAGAGACAGAAGTCCAGTCTCTCTTAGGGAAAACGGTCATCGAAGTAGTGCAGGACGTGTCAACCTCGGGTTTCTACAACCGCCTGTTTGTAGTCCCCAAGTCATCAGGGGGTTGGAGGCCAGTTCTCGACATAAGTGCTGTCAATCTGTACTTAGTGAAAACCAAGTTTTCCATGGAAACGAACCGCTCAGTTCTTCAGGCACTAACTCGGGGGGATTGGATGGTGACCCTCGACATGGAAGATGCCTATTTCCATATTCCAGTACATCAGGACTCCAGGAGGTATCTTCGCTTTGGTTTCAAGGACAGAGTTTACCAGTTCCGGGCCCTCTGCTTCGGCCTGTCGACAGCCCCGCAAGTGTTCACCTTCCAACCCGTGGCCTCGGTCCTTTACCATTCAGAACCTCTCCGAAGTGGCTGGCCCTCAAGAATTGGAGGCTTCTTTGTGCCCCGTTAGAGCTATCAACACTTACTTAGCCAGAATGGCCAGCATCAGAGGACGTTCCTTTAACCTGTGGTGTTCAGTGAAAGATCCAACCAAACCTTTATCCAAGAATGCCCTGGCTTTCTTCATCAAGGAACTCATCTTAGAGCCGCACAGGCACATCAACGAAGAGGACGCACGCCTAGTCAAGTCTCACATTCACGAAGTGCGCTCAATAGCAACTTCAGTGGCTTTCCGTCATAATAAGTCACTTTCGCAGATCACACAGAGCACCTTCTGGGGGTCAAGTCGGTGTTTGTGTCTCACTACCTTAGGGAGGTTGAAGTTGCGTATCAGGACCTGTTTGCGTTAGGTCCCGTGATCGGTAGCAGGCTTGGTTTTAGGGGAACACACTAGGGGGGTAGGTTCTTTATCTTTCCTTCCCCCTGTGGTTTTATGGTTGCTGAGTTAATGGGAAGCTTGGGGTGCTCAGTTCACCTGGAGTACCCTCCATTCTAGTTGAGCTGCTGAGGGTATAGGGAAGGGGGATGTATTTAACTGTTTTTAGGTTAGGCGGTGAGACCCGTTTTTCAGTCTGGTTGCTTTCCAATTGCTCAGGGCAAGAGCAAAAGGAAGTCACCCCTTGTCTTAGTCAGCGGTGTACTTCCCTGACTGCTTGGGTTGTTATGGAGCAGAGTGGCTAGCAGTGCTTACACCCAATGCCTCTGCAGGTAATGGAGCTTCAACCAGCAGCAGTACCTCCCTGCAAAAGCCCATCTACCAGGTAAGGTGACTCCTGCCCTTTTGTTGGTAGGGATCCTTAAGATACCCATGGTTAGAGTTTGTTCCTTTTCTTTTTTTTTATGTGTAACCTTTCAATAACTGGTACCTCATCCCCTACCCTTCCACCTTAAATGTGGAATCAGCTTTTACAGTGTTTTGGTAAGTCATTATAATAAAAAGGGATTTTGACAAAGGAAAAATCTATTTCTGGAGAGGGGACCGTGTCACCCGGTGAAAAAGTCCATTCAGCACTTATTTCTAGGTAATTCCGTTGCTAGATACCAGAGAAAGCTAAATGAAACGCTGGAGTTACTACCCCCAGAGCGAGCTCCATTAGATGGAGTTGTGTATGGAAAAGGGTGAACTATATAAACACGGAACCTTATCCTATAGAGATCCCAAAGTCAAAAGTCCCACCGAGAGGTGCCAGAGCAACTTATGTACCACCATGATTGTACACAAATCACCGCTTAGCCGCATTCCATGAAAAGCACCACCCCACTAGAATGATGTCTACTATGGGGGGGGAGACAACACACACGATAGGTGGGTCATCAGACATCGTCCCCTTCAGGAAATAGATTTTTCCTTGTCAAAATCCCTTTTCTGGATCAGGTCCCGTGTCAGCCGGTGAAAAATTAACAGAGAAATAAATATCATTCTTATACTTTAAGAGATAACAAAAAGTAAGGGGAACAGAAGACCAAAGGTCCACCGAACAATTTAATTGCTAGCACAACAAGTACGCGTTGGAACTGGTGGGAGCTTAAAATTAACATGACAATGTAAAATATACTTAAACAAATTAATTATACAAAAACTGTAAACATTATAACATAAATGTCACTTGGACAGAAATACAGATAACACGGGTCAGGACAAGATCAAGGCATGCCTGACTGAAATGACTGTAAGGGGATAACTGAGGCAGTGGAGGAAGAAATGACTAGGAATCAGAAAGGGTTCTAGAGGGAGGGACAATGTTCCCTGCCGCAACTGTTGAGAATTTAAGGGCTTCTAAAGATTTCAAATAGTGCCGTTTGAAAACTAAGGGTGACTTCCAACCAGTGTACTTGGTAAGATCCGTGAAATCATGCAATGGAAGTAGTTAATGGAGGTGGCCACAGCCCCAATATCGTGAACTCCTTGGACTGAGTTAGGATTAGCCTGTTTGATGAAGTAGGATCTGTTGTCTAATAGCAGGCATAGAGATATTACTCACTTCTCTGATAAAGAGAGTCTAGATGATGTGAAGAGGACCTATGTCTAAATAAGCCTCAATGTATGAACTGACACAGGGACAGGTCTTGAGGAGGGGGAGAATTTTAAAAGCACACCTGCCTATGGATCTTCATTTTTATTAGAATTTAGGGGTGAGGAATCAGCAAAACCTCCCTGATAGAAGGGAAGTCAACATGGTTGGTTTCCCTAGAGAGTGCAGTGACAGCCTCTGAAAATTTAGCACCCGAAGTTAGGCTGACTAAGAACAACGTTTTTCCTAACAAGGAAAGGTAAGAACAAGACTGATTGTCAATACCTGAAGCTAATTTCAACATTTGAACATCTAAAAACCAGAACCGTATGTGGACGGATTACTGGTCTCAGCCGTGCACAGGCCTTAGGGATGGAAGAAAAGTAAGGGTCTGAGAGGTCAATTTTGAAACCGCACAAAAATACTTTCCGTAAAGCCGACTTGACTGTAGTAACAGTACTGGAGGCTAAACCCTTCTCAAACAGTGATCTAAAAGGAGATTGCCAAATTTGTGGTCATTACTACAGCACTCAGATCTTCAAAAGAGTGCGCTAGCTTCTTAACTGCTGAGTCGTACTGCCGCAGAGTAGAAAATCTGCTTATCTGATTCCAAGAACATGGTATTAATAGATCAACATTAGCATCCCTCTGAGCCGCAAATTAGAAAACAGCACAAAGCCAGGCATTTTGAATTTTTGAGGAAGCTTACACAGTCTGAGTTTGTACTACCTGTGTCAGTTTCAATTGGGATTTGATGTGGCAAAGTTTCAGTTCCAGCAGAAGGGAAACCAGCGTTTTGGCCAGTAGGAGCCACCAGAGCTACTTGACCCTGAATGTCCTGGGAGCTGTGGAGGACCTTTTAACAACAAGTTTACTTCAGAGGGAACAGATAAATCTTCTTCCACCTGTTCCTAATCCAATGACATTGGTGTCCGGGTGGAGAGAGCTTGAGGGTCTGTGTTGGGAGCCACATAATGAGGGAGTTTGTTGAGCTTGGCTGTAAATTAAATCTACCCTCCAGGCCCGGAACTTGGTCGCAGATCCAATTGAAGGAGTCCCTGTCTAGGGACCACTCCGACTCGAGGGGAGTCGTCCTCGATAGAGAATCCGCCACGACATTCCGGACCCCTGCAAGATGAGTGGCAGACAGATGCCACTTGTTCTTGCACGCCAGGGAGAAAAGTGCAATCATTACCTGGTTGATCCGGCTGGATTTTGAACCTCCCCTGTTTATGCAGAAAAGACTATTGTGGCGCTGTCCAGAACCAGTCTTATATGAATCTTCTCCGGGGAGGAAGGAGCTCCTTTAAGGTAAGGGAAGACTGCCATGGCCTCCAGAACGCTTATATGGAACTGGCGGAACATGGTGACCAAGTCCCCTGCACTTTTGGAAAGGAGAACATCCTCCCACTCCGCTTAAGGAGGCGTCTGTGTGGATAACCAACGCCGGAGGAGGGAAACTGAAGGGGGAACTGACTTGAAGAGGCTCCTGACAGCTGACCAAGGCCGGAGCCCTTCTAAGATGGAGGAATCAGAGACACTTGTCTCTGAGCCTGATATTTGCTCGATTTCACTATACTCCCGTTTATATCTTTCGTTTTGTCTTCAGCAACAGATCTGTCACTGAAGGAACTGGAAGGGAGCCCAAGACTTTCCTTGTCTGGCCGAGAGGCTCGCTGGACCTGAGAAACTGCCTGGTTGCTCGCTATCTCTTTCCTCTCTGGTTGGTGGAAGAGAGAGCTCTGTGAGAATTCAGATCCCATCGGGATTCCTAGCCATTGAAAACAACTGCTCGAACCAAGCGACTCTCCTGTTTACACGGAAGCCCAGATTCCAGAAAGCTGACCAACGGGTTGTAACCTCCGCATTCCTCAACGCTGATGCCCAGATATCCAGTCGCCTGATACGCCGCCAGCGCCATCCCTTGAGACCGGAGTTGCTGCACCACTGCGTCTGTCAACTTGGTGAAAATCCTTGGGGGCTACGCTGGAGGCCGAAAGGCATCACCTGAAAGAGTATACCTGCCTCCCGCCTCGAACCCCAGAAAGGAGAACCTTCGCAACCGGTACGTGATAATAGGCGTCGGAAAGATCTAAAGAGGTGGTTACGGCTCCACGGGGCAGTAGGGTCCGAACTTGGGAGACTGTAAGCATCCGAAACTTGTCGCAACGAATGTAGGAATTCAGACGGGACAAGTCCAGAATTACCGCTGTCGGAACTCCTCTTGGGAACACTGAAGAGCCTGCCTTGGAACTTCAGTGTCCTCACTTTTCTGATGGCCTGACAATGTTAGACCCTTCTTCACAAAAGTCCTCGAGATCCTTGGTCAGTGTCTGGTAAACCTGACTGCTGGAGTGGGGACCGGGCTGATCCAACTCCACCCTAGGCCCTTGGAGACTATAATCTGAGCCCAGGGACAGAAGGTCCACCGGGCCCGAAAATGGTACAGCCTCCCGCCCACTGGAGGCGCTGGTCCGGTGTTTGCTTCCTTCCTCTGGAGCCTCGACTTCCTCTGTTCCTGGAGAGGAGCGTGGCCCTTCCTCTAAAATAGCCTCACCTGTTGCCTTCTGGCTGACTGCCCAGAGCTTGGGCTTTCCCTGGCTTTCATAAGGAAGCGCCGGAAAGCCGGGGAGGAGATGTAGGAGGGGCAGCAAGAGACTGATGTGCCGGGCTGAACCAGAACATACTGAGGCGGAGGCTGGGAGGAAGAGGCTGATGGTTGGTCATGTAAGGGAACCTGACAGCCTGACAAGATCAGCCGGAGGCACAGAATCGCGAATTTCTTTTTGCCGGACTTTAAGGCCCGGCAAGATCTGACTGCTTCCGCTTATAGGCAGACCCCCAACGAACGGAGACTCTGATTGACCCTTCTAGCCGCCTCAGATAAGACTGCGTCAACTTCTTCTTGGGGGAAAAGATTAGCTCCCCAGATAGAACTCTTCAGAAGCTTATTCGGTTCATGGCGAACTGTGGCTGCCGAAAAGATATGCTTCCGGCAGGCCAGCCGAGCTGTTATAAAGTCAAACAGGTCTTGTTGAAAACTCGCCAAGAGAGATTTCGTCAAGACCTGGAACAAAGAATCTTCCCTGTAAACCAAAGAAGTTGCTTCTGCCAAAGTCAGGAGTTCGGGCGACCTGGCGAGCCTATCTTACTTTCAGCTTCCGCCAGGAGCGACTCCGGGATCTTAGGAGCCGCTCACTGGAACAGGTCAGAAGCGCAGTCTGGGTCAAGACGAGACACCGTGAACGGATAGGGCCTCCCTTCAGAACTCGGTGCCTCCGGAAGGACGAGATGTTGGGTCCGCCTCTCCCAGAGATGAGAAGAGGTTTACCTTTCTAAGCAAGCCTGATCTGGTCAGAGGAGGCCACTTTCGAAGTGCAAGGAGGAAGGAGAATATCACCTAAAGTGAACATAGTGAAATATCTCCCTTGGCTGTGAGCTCACTTCCGTTTGCCAATTCCGAAAGCGTCCTCATCAAAGACGACTGGGCTTGGTCCCTAGAGTTGTGATAACGGGTCTCTCAGGGACTTTGTCGACCTTATTCCAAACCTCCTCCTTCAGCCTGGCAAAACCTGTGAAGGGAGATGTCAGGTCCGGAGGATGGAATTCTAGTTCCTCCAGTCTCCTTGTGCCCAAACCCTCTATGGTAAGAGTACCTTCGTGCTCGGGAGCATAAAGGGCAAGACGCCAAGGATTCCCCAGGTCAAGGAGTGGAGAGGAGGGCCAGAACAGAATGGGGATTTTGAGCGAGGTCCGGCTATCGGCAAGTCCTGGATTAATTCCTGCCGTGAGTCTACCTTTTCCGAGAGAGATTACCGAATCGGAAAGACCAGAAAGTGAGCAGTCGACTCGCGTCGATCCTTCCAAGAAGAAGCTCGACTAAGAGTCCAGATCGGCGGTAGAGGAGGGGAACCACCTTCCGCGACCGTGACCTTGCTCGCTTCCGAGGAGGCTGCATTGATGGAACGGGCTTGCCGCCCGTGCCGCCGCTTCTAGGGAACTCAGATCGACCTGCTAGAGTTGTTAAAGCCTTCTTTTCTTTACAGACTTACCTTAGGGACGACAGATCTAGAAATCGTCCGTAAGTGTTAAGTGAGGGGATTTAATGAAACTTTTGAAGGAGGAAACGATAGAGGAAGGAGAGCTAACAGGAAGAACCTGCCTCTACTTTACTCCCCACTGCTTATGCCCGACAACGTTCGGAGATTCAAGGCCGAGGTCAGAGATCCGCCGCGCTCTTCGGAAACACCGCCAAGGCCGAACCGTCTGGAGAGGGCTGGGTCAACTCCCGAATCCTGGCAATCAACGGAGCAGCAACATCGTCGGCGACCGATGCTGTGATCCAGGCGCCGGGAAAAAGGACATTGCAGATGTCCTTCGAGAGTATGTAGGGGTTGCCAGCCCCTACGTTGCGTCCGAAGCCGCTGACCCAGACTTTAAGGGCCTGGAGCGAAGCATCGCGAGACTTGCGGTCAGCCTGTCGGAAGAATAACATTATTGCGGTTTATCGAAGGGGAGAAAAGAGTAATTCATATGCGTGCCTGCGCCTGGTTAAAAAGCAAAGATGCATGACAAACTCACTGAATCATCGGGATAGCTTGCTCGTAAAGAGCGTAGCAAACATCACATCCGTCAGGGCGCCAACCATGAGATCCCCACGGACCGCACACCGAGTGGGATTCAGAACTTCGTGGCCGCGAATGCTTGCAGGGCCAGCGGAGCACCCCTGTTCTTGGCAGCGCACCACCTGTAAAAGTATGAGATTATTATACTAACGGAGCAACACGTTAGTATAATAGAACCGTGAAACCTGCCGGAATGACCCGGAAGGAAACCGGACTAAAATAAAACCTCATACATAAATTACATAATAAAACATAACAAACACACCGGAACTAGCCGGAGTAACATGCCTTAAAAGTATGTGACGGATACAAAACATAATGGGAAGGTTAAAACTGTCCGGAGTAGGCGCATTCCCGGCAACGAGAGAATCAAATTCTGAGACTAGCGATAACGGTGGTATGTGACCGGTAAACACTAGAACCGCCGGAGCGGGAAGCAAGGAATGCGCCCCGGATAACAGTATAGCGGACAGTAGTTAGCTAAAAGAAGGGAAAAGTCAAAGGCCCGGACACGAAAAGAGTCAGGTGGAAAACACTAACTGGCCTCGAGAATACATCCAAACCGGAGTGCCGTCTAATAAGAAGACACGCCGGAGGAAAAGAGGCCTGACGCAAGGAAGGGAGGGATGAATAGACCAGGAGGAAGAACCAGAAAGATGTACTCCGCAGGTGGATCGCACACCCGGGCGCCACCATGTCCACCGCTGGCTGAGATAGCTACCCAGCGAAGCGCGAGAGGAAAAAGAGTAGGGGAGAACAACTCTATGGTTCAAGTGGGGCAAAGAAGGCCAAAAGATGGTGGACGGGAGAGGGAAGCACCGGCCACCAACAGCCCTTTGAGGGGTAAAGCTCAGGTCAGAGACTGTACCATGGGCAGGCCAAACAATGCAGTGGGGAAGGGGGACACAGGCTATAGGTTGTAAGAAGGATAGAAATGCTCCCAAGTCTTGATAAGCAATCAGATTGAAAACGAATCAAGGGAGAGAGGAGCACTTGGGTGGGGGGAGGGTAAGGGTGTGTCGACATAACCAGAAGCTGAAAAACTAACCTTAAGAAACCACAGAACCAGGTAGGCTGTTGCTGACACCTCGCTATTCCAGCTTAACCAAGAGGCTTATTAGCCTACGCGAAAAGCCGAAACAGGGAGAGGGAAAACGTAAGATGAAAAGACCCCAGCCAAAACTTAAGGAGAGCGCCATACTGGAAAAACGCACACAAAACACAATGATGGTCATGCGTACGAATACGTATGATCGACCACCCCCCCTTTTCATAGAAAAAGGGGGCTGTAGCCTAAATCTGGCGATAAACTAGGATGGGGAAACTAAAGCTAACAACCAACCCATGATAAAATGGATAAATAACTAATAGTAGACGATATAAGAGGAGGACCAGACCCAACCCGATGTGGACGTGAAGGAAACACGTCCGACAAAAGAAATATCCATACACCAACATATATCAAAATGCATCCAACACAAGGGTAAAATTAAACAACTAATCTTAACAGTACCAACGAAAATAAAATAAGGCATGTTATGGAATTGATAAGAGGCGAATAGGCCCGAGGGGGTAGCCTGTAGCCTAAACGACAGCCCTCACTTCCCGAAGCAAAGGGACACAGAATAAAATAAATCAATCAAAATCACTTAAATTAGGCATCACGAATAGGAAATACATCCTAAAGAAGAGGAACAGTGAGAAAAGATTGAGAAAACAAGGCGACGAAGACCGCGTAACCTTCCCAGGAAGGTCAGCCGTGAGGCCGCAGAGGAGATCGAGACGTGTGTTATAAATCCCTCTTAATTACTAAACTAAAGGGGAAATACGGAGCCTCAATCGCCAACAACAACCAAACACTGGCATCAACTTGATGGAGAAAGACCTTGTGAGGATGCCATAACGATGTGCAAGTACAAAATAAAGAGCAATAACAAAAATCACATGTGACCAAAGGTGCTTGGTTGAAATGGAATGTGTTGAAGGTGATTGTACAACCACAGCAAAAGGGTTAAATTATGAATTTGGTGGGAATTTGAATTTGATTCTGGCAGATAAGGTTCCGTGTTTATATAGTTCACCTTTTCCATACACTCCACCCCATCTAATGGAGCCGCCTGGGGGTAGTAACTCCAGCGCGTTTCATTTAGCTTTCTCTGTATCTAGCAACGGAATTACCGAAATGCGCTGGAATGGACTTTTTTCACCGGCTGACACGGGACTCGATTCAGAAATGACATTTTATGATAAATGATGTTTCACTATACCTACCAAAACACTGTAACGCAAATGCCTCCCTCTCGCAGGGAGAGACGTTATCCTCAGGTTTCCTCACTAATTGTGTATACCGAGAATGAAACTGCACCTGGGGTTTATGGGTATGTCTCTCGTTATACGGCAATTTCAATCGCACCGTAAGGTCTCCCCACTAATTGTATCAAAGGTTCCAAAACAAAGCTTTGAAAATTTATATCTCGACGCGGTCGATTTTAAAGAGATAAAAGCTTTACAGTGTTTTTGGTAAGTATAATGAAACATTTTGATTATAAATGGCTAGTTTTTCCTGGTAAAAGTTTGATGTCATCAGAGGTGTTTTATCGAGGTTCCTGATGGTACCATCTGTCCACGATTCTAATGCACTTGTCTACATCCCGAGTCATATGTCCACTATCAGTGAGGATCTGGGCAATACGTTCCAGCACTCCGTTGGTGTCCGCCCAAGAGGAGCAGTGCGAGAGAGCTCTTCTGACAAAGGCGCTGATGGTGGCTTGCTTTTTTTTCTCTCAGGGCACTCACTCTCACTCATTTAAGACACAATCCGCCATCAGCACTTTCATCAGAAGTATTTCGCACTGCTCCTCCTGGACTGACACCATGGAGACCGGAACGCGTTCGCCCAGATCCTCATCACACGGACACACTTAATCGTGGAGGGCGGACAAGTGCACAGAGGAGCCGTGAATGATAGTGCCATCAGGAACCTCGCTCCGACACTTCTGATGACACATCAGTATTAGTCAATAATAGTCTCAATGTTCATATCTCTGATGGATGAAACAGCGTGATTTCTTACAGATGAACTTCTTTATTCTGGCAGCATTACTTACGTTACGGAACCTGGTGATAAACCGTGAGATTTCCTGATGGTGGTCAGTGTATTTAATTTTTTCTTTCTGACATCTGCCCTGGTATTTTCAATACTTTTCTGTCGACATGTTTTGGACCAGCCTACATGGTCATCTTCGGACGTTGGAATGAGTCTGAGAGACAGTGCTATAGTGGTGTGCTACATAAGGGGTCCTAGGTCAGGTCGATTTTTCATTGGCTGCCTGAGGCATCTTCCCGGACGGTTCTCTTGTGCGGTGATGGCTGTATGCGCCAGTGCGTGCCCTGGAGTGCACATTAATGAGTGTATTCTGTGGTTGGTTGCTGCCCTAGGATGGACGTTCCTGATTGGTTTGCTCATCCAGGTGCCGCAGATGCCGCCCTTCTCAAGTGCCGGGATGTCAGAGGAGGAAGGTCACCTGTGTAGTATCTCTCTCTCTTTGATGTGTAGGGCTTCCAGGAGAAAGCAAATTATTAAAGAATTGAGAAACCTGGTGAGCAAATCGATTCTCAAAATGCAGCCGTTTTATTCAACAAAACTTGTCTCAAAGAGGGTCTTCTTCCTTCGTATATTATTATTATTATTATTATTATTATTATTGGGCATCACATGTATGACATGAATCTCTGATGTAGGTATCACATGTTTACAGAGCCTAAGGGTATATTTATTAAAGTTAAGATTCTTTTCAGGCTGAACAGATGGTTATTGTACGGGAAGCGAAGTTTTGATGCTCAGGGAAGTATAGATGATGCTCAGACGTAAATACAAAACATGAAACAAGGTATTATAAGGGCAGAAGGCTAACGGATTTGTTGTTGCAGAATTGTTTCAAAGAGACAGAGCCTGAGAAAGCCTGGGGGAACACAAAAGAAATAATAGAAGAAATGAAAGAAGAGTTAAGGGCAAAAGGTATACTGAAAGCAGTAAATTTTAGATCGGAGTAACTTTCTTGTCTTGTTGAATTCTGAAAATTAAACAAGCATTTAATTTGAAGTTTATACAAGTTAGTGATGCATAAGTACCTTTAGCATGTATGGTTATAAATGTATATGATAAATATGGTTTATTATTTAATATAACAAATTGGCAGATTCAGTAACACCCTGTCTTTCATTTCTGCCATAGATCAACTAATCTTTCATTAATAAACAGATATTTTACATGATTTATTGCAGTTGATTGTATAAGCATTTGGAAATGGGTTAACTGCACATTGTGCCTGCAAGGAGCTTGTTCAGTATGGTTACCTTGAGTACTCGTTAAAGTTTTTAGACTTTAAAAATCCTTATCATGTATACTATAAGAAAGAATAGCAACCTTTTAGACCTTGTGTTCATTAAATGTCTTGTGGTTACTATTTTTTAAGAAACTTCATTGGAAGAAAAGTGTTATTAGATTTTGTTTACTTATGTAAATATTAATAAATATACAAAGTAGATGGCTTTTAAATATTGATCTTTTTTACTCCAGGAGATAAGGTAAACTTGTACATTTATGCTACATAACTCCTCACATAACCAATAGGGTTTAATGTTTTCATATAAGTAGCTTACAAAGTAATTACATAACTATAGTATCTAACTTTACTGGCAGCCTTTAAAAATCACGTGTAGCTCTTTGATTGTTTAGTGCAGGTATTGCTTCAGCCTACTAGCCGGGAGCATTGAAAATGACTTGGCAGATAACCTCATTCTGTTTCTGCCGGCTCTCAAGTAAACATCAGGTGTTTGGGTGGTGCAGTTTTATGCATTGGGTTTTGCTGAATAACTGACGGTGAAGTATTATCATTTATTTTGTGGTCTTCAAGCTTTCGTGGTTTTCAGGATCAGTTTGGCTCCCTGTTTGAACCAGATGCCATTGCCAGTCTTGAGTCTAGGTTTGACAAGAAAATTAACCTATGGTGGAGTTAGGGGCATCACTGAAAGTGTTAATGGAAAAAGTTTATTTAGATAAAAAGACATGTGATAGTGTTATGCAAGTGGAGGAGGTGGCTACTCATCCTGCCGTTTCTCCTAGATGAAGGTCACTGTCCTGCTCCCCTGAACCTGGGGGAAGACATACTGGAAGTCCAAGGGAGGCCGAGGGGGTTTGCCCACAGGTAGCTGCTCCCTCAGTCGAGCCTGTTGCAAATTCCCAGGTATCAGCAGACAGCCACCGAGTGCTGGGCGTCGGATGGATGTGCACCAGTTATCATCCAGTTCCGAAGATTCCGGCGCAGACAGGAGACACCGCAAACGCTTCCTTGATTCTTCAAGGCCGATGAAGAGACACGAGATGACGGTTGCCATTCTCCGCTTCCTGTCAAGTGGTATAAAGAAGCTAGCCACATCCCACGGCCTTCCTGCAGTTTTGCTGTGGATCCCTTTGTCTCTGCCTTGGTCTGACATTCACTCACTTGCCAGGGGAGATCCTACATTCCCACTCGCCGGGGGAGCAAGGTACATGGGACAGCCAGAATACCTTCTCTCCTGAGCGCCCAGTGGTTGAGTGCCCTTACTTGGCCCCCAAGTACCCAACGAACTCTCTCAGGCGCCCGTCATTATCATCCAAGTGCCTGACGCTTGAATGCTCAAGGCCACTTCCCGAGCGCCTGGCACCAGCTTACAAGTGCCAGGCTCCAGCTCCCAAGTGCCCGCCCAGCTCCCGCGCCTCGCCCACTCCTAAGCACCCTGTGCCAACTCTTCAGTACCAGTCTCTCGTTCGAGCGCAAGGCAACGGTACTTGACAGTGGGTCTCCTTTCCTAAATCAAGACTAGTCGTCTTTGTGCCCATTAAATAGAAAGTTAGTAGATTATGAACTCATAAAGAAATTTGCCTGCCTTCAAGACGTCTCCTGATTTGTCCTGTCTCCAGTCTTCCCCAGGAGAGGACGAGAATTGACCAAGAATCTGTCTCCCTCCTTGGCCTAAAGTAGCCTCCTTCATTTGTGAGCAGCTTTCCTACTTGCACTCAGCTACTCTGGTCTTGCCTGCTTCTTCCTTCCTGATGAGGAGCCATCCAGATGACAGATCCAGGCTACCCAAGATGGTGCTTTCCTTGTCTTCTAGGAAGGCACTCAAAGAGATTGAAGATTGGCTTTCCGCTAAGAGGAAGCAAGGTGAGGCTTCCCTTGCCTTTCCTCCATCGCGCTTAGTCCGCAGGAGGTATCTTTCCTATGCCACCGGGGAAACTCCTTCTTTGGGAGTTGCTGTTTCCTCCCAAGGGGGACTTCTCTGGCCTTATCGACTCTTCCCGATGCTCTGCGTTTTCGTTGGCAAAAATTGTGCTTTCGTTGGCAGAGAGCTGACCACCTTGGTCGCTTCCTTCCGCAGGCTAAGTTTTAGTTTCATGGACTGACAGTGGGGAATGCTAGCTAAGAAGACTGGAAGACTGCAATGACTTAGTTGAGACTGCCTCTGACTGGCTAGAGTCCTTCTGTGCGGACATGGCCATCAGGACAACTCTCTTTGAATTTGCAGCTCTTTTTTTCTCTGGGGTTTTAAGAAAAGATAATTATAGTGTTCCTCTACCACTAAAGGAGTCACTCAGATCCAGAAGTCGGCTATGTTATTTTCACCGTTGGATCCTCATCACCTCTTCCCTCAAGATACTGTCAGGGAAGTTGCCTCGGGCCTCCAAAAGAAGTACACTCAGGATCTGCTGTCAGTCTTCCGAACGCCCCGAGAATTCGTCTGCATTTGCGCCCAAGACGGTCCCTCCTCTTTCACAGCAGCCCTTTCAAGGGATTAGGCCCAGGTCACAGCCTAGAACTCGCTCTTATGTCTGCTTCTCTTCAAGGGCCATCAAAAAGGGTCCAACCAAGTCCTTGCCTAACAAATGAGAAGGAGGTCCTTCGTGCGCCAGTGGGAGCCAGACTCCTCGAGTTTTGGGAAAGGTGGGGGATCAGAGGAGCAGGGCCATGGACTATCAAGGTTCTGAAGGAGGGGTATGTCATCCTGTTCGTGAAGAGCCCTCCTTTAGACACTTGGAGCAAACATTCAGCACTTTTGAGGTATGTTCCTCATCCACAAGAGAGCCATAGAAGAGGTCTAGGACACCAGCTCAAAGGGCCTTACAACTGTCTTTTTGTGGTCCCCAAACATCAGGGTTGAGACCAGTCCTCTAATGTGAAGTACCTCAATCGCTTAACTGGAAGACGGTTCAAATGGAACGAACCAGTCAGTCCTATCATTCATTCACCAGGGTGATTGATGACAACCTTGATATGCAGGTAAACTTCCATATCCCCATCCATCTGACTCCAAGAACTATCCGTTCATCTTCCAGTTTCAGGCTTTGCTTCAGCCTCCCACGGCACCTCAAGTGTTCACTGAACCTTCGCCTCCTCTGTAGTAAAATGGCTCCATCTTAATAGGCATAAACGGCGGTCTATATCTGGACGACTGGCTTCTTTGATCCCTCTTCGAAGGAAAATGTACGAAGGATCAACAAGATTCTTCTCCCCGCGCAGGAACTGGGCATCACATCAACCTTCAGAAGTCCCAGTTGGACTTGTTGGGTAAAGATCCTCTATTTGGGGATGAGTCTCAACTCTGGACTTTTCTGCGCTTCCATCTGCAAGAGAATCGCCATTGCCTTCAGACGATCCACAAGTTTCTAGCTCCTTTGTCTTGCTCGGCCCATCAGTGGATCATCCTACTGGGGACTCTGTCATCCATCGAGATGTTTGTCAACTTAGGCAGACTTCACTTGAGAGTTGCAATTCTATCTTAAGGCCAACTGGGACAGGAAAACACAGCTGGACACCAGTGTGTTTCCCATAACCCCGGAAATCATATCGGACCTGCAGTAGTGGTGGCTGTCCGAACGAAGACTTTCAGAAGAAAAGTCCCTTTATCCTCTGGGCACAGACCTAGACTTCTACTCAGACGCCTTGGATCTAGGTATGGGGACTCTCTTGGGGAACCGGGAAGTTTCCGGGACATAGTCCTGAAGAACAGAACCTTCACATCGACATCAGAGGAACTGAATGCAATCCACCAGGGCCATGCTTTATCTCAATTCACAAGACTGTGGTGGTCCATCCGTGACAATACCACAGTCCTAACATACATCTGCAAGGTGGCACCACTTACTTTTCTCAGCCAGACAAATGTTTTGGCGGGTGAAGTGGCCGCCGGAAGCAGGTCCTTCCTCTGGAGTGGACCTTGGATCCCCTGGTCTGTCGGGATCTATGGGAACTATGGGCTGACATTGGACCTGCTCTGCTGTTCCTCAAGGAACCATTGCCTCACTCTGTTCTCTGCCCTGACCTCTAGCATGGGCAACAGATGCTATGCTGCAAGATTGGTCCAACTTGGACCTCTACGCCTTTCCACACTTCAACATACGGGAAGTGCTGGAATAAGTTTCAGGTCTATCGCAACGTTAGGATGATTCTCGTAGCCCTGTTCTGGGCCCATAAAGAATGGTTCCCGGATTCCGGGCAGCTGTTGGTGGACTTTCCAAACTCCTTCCCCAAAAACAGTGTCTACTCAGATAACCATTTCAAGAAATACAACCAGGGGTTATCCGCTCTTGCTCTGACAGGCTTCAGACTGTCCAGAGACTTGTCAGGAGCAAAGGGCTTGTCAAGATACTGCTGAGGCTATTGCAAGTGCAGGCGCCACTCTTTAGCCGAGTCTAACAGGCGAATTTCTGGCAATTTTTCCAGCTGTGTCTCAGACAACATTTCTTCAGACACCAGACCCAAGTCAGGATTCCCCTTTTATCTGAGAAGATCTAGGAATCTATCATCCTGTACCAGGCATCGAGCTATGCTTAGCCTTATTGTTTAAGCACAGCGCCTGGACCTATCAAAACTCCAGATTTTAGCTACCCTATCAAGTCCTTGATACATCCAAGCAAAGGAATGAAGAGCCGGTCTCCTGGAACCTGGACGTAGTGTTGAAGTGGCTGACAGGTCCCAGCTTTGAACCCGCACGTTCCTTTTCTCTAAAGAACCTTACCCAGAAGACTCTCTTCGTAGTGGCCTTGGCTACTGCTAAACAGATTAGCGAGATCCAAGCCATCGATAAAAAGGTAGGTTTTTTCAGAAGGGAGACATAGTTTGCTCCTTTTTACTCCTCTTGGAATTTTATCCAAGAACTAGACTCATCCAAGCCCTGGCCCTCGGTTTTTCTCCTCCATTAAGAACTTAACGGACATCCTGGCTCTGAAGGAGAAGAGAGAGTTTTATCCTGTTAGGGCTTTTAAGTTATTACCTGGAGAGACTGGAAGAAAAATTGAGGGCCATCCAGTAACTCTCTGGTGTTCTGTCAAGAACTCCATCTCGCCCCTCTGACTGAGAACACATTGTCCTTCTTCCTGAGGACTTAATTCTGGAGGTGCACTCTCACTCAGGACGACATTTTTGCCTACTTTAAAGTGACAGCTCGTGTGTCAGGCAGTTCTCACTTCATTAGCTTTCAGGCACAATATGTCCCTTTACTTCCATTCTGCAACTGACGTACCGGAAGTGCAATTGGTCTTCGCGTCTCACTGTCTGAAAGAAGTTGGAACAGTGTTTGAAAATTGCAGTACCTTGGGGCCATTATCAGTGGTTGGCATGGTATTGGGAGAGGAAGCATAGGAAGCTCTCTTTTTCTTTTACTATCTCTTTGCTTTGAAGTAGGTGTCAAGCTTTGGGGGAGCCTAGTAAATACTCTGGAGTACCAGTCTCAGTGGATGGGTTGTGGTGTTTTCAGTGTAGGTGACAGCGTTGTCTGGTTGTTTTTATATTGGTACTGCGCCCAGGGCAAGGGCACTTGTGTATGCTTTGCCAGCGATCAGGCCTATCCTCTGCTGCAAGGCTCCCACTTAAGTAGAGGCGACCCACAGCTCAACCGCCACGCCACTACAGGTTAAGATGAGCACCAACCAGAGGCAGTATTCAACCTGCAGTAGCTCTCTTACCAGGTAAGGGAATGACAAGCATTGTTTCAGTGCTAGCAATTTTTCTATTTCAAAGTCATTACCATGCCTTTATGTTTTGGAATAGAGTATGTCCATGTATCCCACCCTCATTCAATGTGGGATTCAGCTATGTAATTACTTGGTAAGTTACTTATATGAAAACATTTTCATAATAAAATTAAGTTACATATATACTTAGCAAGTAATTACAGAATCGGAGCCTGCCCTCCTCCCCTCATGGACATAAGGCACAAACAGAATGAGGTTATCTGCTGTTTTTTCCAGTACTGCTGTTGGTGTTATATTATCACTTTACACTCAAACAATCGAAGTTCCTACCATGATCCTTTAAATAAAATGCGTTGCTGCGTGAGTTAGAAACTATAGCTATATAATTACTTGGTAAGTGTATATGAAACAATTTTATTATGAAAATATTTTTTTTTTTTATTCCAGCAGCTATGGCCATTATGTTTTTATGAATGTCCTTCCCATTCTGTCCATGCACCTTGTGAGAGCGCCTGGAAATTTTGGATTTTCAATGGGGAGAACTAACGTTGAAATGTTGGAGGAGGCCAAAACCTAACCGTCCATCCAACTGAATAGCTTACATCCTCCCATAACCTTACTCAGTACCGAGTACTCACCACAGAGTACTGTATATTAAAGTTACCCATTACATCTGATTAACTACAAATACAAAGTGATTTTGCAAGAGGATGCCTCTTACATGATTACTAACACTTCTGGCTAGGTCACCTGACAGAGTTTCACCAGATTCTGACTAAGTGAAACTCATGCTCCACTCTCATGTCTTGTTCAATTTGTACTTGATTTCATGTCTAATCTAAGTTCACTCATGCCCTTTCTGGCCTCTTCTTATTGTCTTGGATTCTGCTATTTTATATCTTCTTTTTTTCCTCTCTCACTAACCCTTCCCCTTCTGTTGCATGTTTAACCCTTACAGGCCAGGCTAAAATATACATTAAGAACACCCCTAGACTGGGCAAACTTTAAGGTTGGCCAATTAAAAAAAAAAAATCACTGGAAAGAGGGTTTGAGTCCAAGAGTCCCGCATATCATATGTTTCTTTGGATTACTTCAGGAATTTTCCACTTCTTTGCTGTAAAATTTATTGGACCTGATAAACAGGAAAGATATCATAGCCCGGAATGGCTTATATCCAGAGCTAAATAGTGAAACTATGGTAGGACCATCAACTGCCTGATAATGTTCGACCTGAGAGATACTGATTGATAGCCCAAAGATGGAACTATTCTTTAGGCTGGACCACGGATTCCAAGACATCTGGTTCTGGGGGATAGGACTCGGTATTCTACCTGGTTTCCATACTATGATTAGGTGGGGATGATTGTATTCTTGTAATACTCTCAGTCCTAGCAAGCAGGTTTGGTGCATACACTTGGGCCACTCTAATCATGTTGTGCTATTCCCTGTGGAGTAGGGTAGGGACGCGGGCATTTGAGAGTCAGTTCTCACTTGTGCCATTGGTGGAAGAATAAACTCCATGAAAGGCTGATGATATTTTGTCAAGGTCTTCTGGTTAATTTTTTCTCCCCCTCAAATCTTTATGACAAGTAAAAATAAAGATTCAAGTACCCCTGGACCCTTTGATGGTACCGACTAAGCACAGTTGATGACCGCTGGAACCTCCTCTGTCAAACTTTTAGAAAAATCTAAAAAAAACCCTAGTTTGATTGTACTTGGAACCCTGTGCTCCAGTACAGAGCAAACCTAAAAAAAGTAAATATCGTCTTGACCTAATCTTGACTCACTTTGGACTTCTACTGGGAGTGGAAGTTGGTCAAGGTCTCTAATCTTAGAATGGAAAATTTCAGCAGATAGAAAACTGCCATTAAACAGACATTCAACGGCAGAAATGTTGTTAAGACAGATAAAAGATGTGGCTTATAGAAGCCACAACAAAGAGTCAATCTGAGGACTATATGTCTATAACGACAATAGATAATATAAACATAAAAATTAAAAACAGGACACTGGTGAATATGGATTCAGGGTACTATTGTGCTTACTTGGAACAGTGATGAACCAATCGAAAAGAGTATTCTCTGACTCTCTAAAAAGATATCCTAGAGTCCAAGACTGTGAGATATATAATAATTGAGTAAGCAAAGAAATAAGCAAATGTTAAAAAACACAAAATAAAATTTGGAAGGTCAAGATCTGCCTCAAAAAATAAACCATATGTCCCAAAGCCACTAGTGTCAAAATTGTAGTAATTATGGGCACGCAAAGAAATACTGTAGAAATGAACCTGTGTAGTGTATCGTGGATCTGAAGAACATGCCACACAATGGAAGTGCAGTGAGCCAAAATATATAAACTGTGGGCAAGACCATCATGCAAGGTCCATAGAATGTATGTACTATATTTACAATACAGAATTTACGAGAAAGAACTGGGATGGCTATAAAAGAAGCTAAATTATGTTTAAAAGTGCGAGGAATTCAAGATCCGTCTACGAAACGTACATATTCTTCAATAACAAGAACCAGTAATGAAACAAAAATGCATACAGATAGAAATAACGGAGCACAGAAAAGTAAATCTCGATAAGAAATTAATGCTTTAGAAATAAAAACTAAAATGGGAAAGAATAAAGAAACAGGTATAAATGAGATGGATAATATTTTAAACAATTCATTTGAAATGTTAATGCAAATAGGAACAAAGGAGGATGCTACTACGAAAGTAAATATAGTGCTTGTGAAGGACTGACACAGTTGCAAAAAAGGCCTTTGGAGAGAGCACCACTCAAAACGAAGAAACCAAGTATTATTCGAGAAACATCGGTTAAACCAAAGATAAAGGATATGAAGAAAGAACAAAATTATGCTAAGAATATACCTTTTTATCTCCTCAAAATAGTAAACCTATGGAGGCAATAATTCCAAACTGGAGAAGTGGATTTATGAACCATACCATAGATCAGGGTTCCTGTTAGTACATAAAATTTCAATGGTACTTATGTACTCCAGGGGGTACATTGGATCTGAGAGAATAGCCAGTAATGCGCAATACATGCATTTTAAACGACTAAATTTTAAAATGTTAATATTCAGAATTTTAATATACCTTTTAGTGAGTATATATAGAAACATGAATATAAATGTATTTGTGTGAGGTTCCAGTGGGAGCAGTATGCCTTGTGCAGTTTCTTTAATTTCATTTCTACTCATCATACCACTGGTCTGGGTTAAAGTTTTAATAATAAATAAATAAACAGAACATATTATTCAAAAACACATGGAACATTTTCCCCAGTAGACTTAAACCTATGTACCTCAAATTTAGTAGACAGATTCAGATTGGAATACAGGTGATGACTTGTACACCAGTGATCATTTCCCAATAATAATTTCCTTATTACAAAATGATCCTGCAAAACATGTCCCTCACTATAACATTTATAAAGCAGATTGGGAGCAATATGACATGCACACTAAAAATATCCCAACATCTGAATATGTAAATGACCATAATGAAACTAATAAATTTCTTGTATTGATTTCATTGCAAAAGGCTGGTTGATAAAGCAATACCAAAATCAAAACCTCATACAACAAAACACAGAGTTTTGTTCCTTGGTGGTCTGATAAGTTATCAGAATTAATAAAAATAAAACACTCAATAGGGAGATGACTAGATAATTTAAAAAAAAATCAACAAAATGAATAAAACATTACTGATATTAGGAAATTTACAAAAACTGACCACATTATTACTAGAAATTCATACATTAAAACCTCTCTGCAATAAATTATCTGTACCCTAAAAGTAATTCAAGGTAATCATTTATGAGGAAATATATCAGATCTCTGATAATACTCCCATACAAAAAAATATGGGAAAATTCAAGAAAACAATGGTTCCTATGTTAAACTACCTAGACATGCCATATTAAAGGATGGCAAAAGAATACTTGATCCAAAAGAAATAAGTAATGTAATAGGAGGAAACTTAGCGTATGTGAGTACTGTAGTGATAAAAATCTGGATGAAAATTCCGCACAAAGAAAAATAGTATAGAATTAATATCAAATTTTGAAACAATATATATTATAACAGAAAATTTAATACGCTCTCTTGAACAGCAGTAAATCTTCCCCTGGAGGTGACAATATTCGTTTTGAAATGTTCTGCCACTTAGCACCTTTGGCAAAGTCATACTTATTAGTTTTATAATCTCTTATGGCTTTGAAATTTATTTCGATGGAATGACGTAAAGCTATACTATCCCTATCCCTAAGCCTGGAAAGGATCCCAGTAATGTGAATTGAATTACAGACCAATTTCTTAACAAGTTGCTTTTGCAAATTACTACAGAAATGGTAAATTTTCGACTAATATGGCACATTCGAGAAAGTAAAATTTTGGACTCCCACTAGTTCGGGTCACAATGTAACAGATCTACATTGGATTCTCTATCTCACTTAGAAAACCACATACGCAGAGGATTTGAATGAAACAAATTACTATAGCTTTTTTTTTTGGCAATGAAAAGGCATATGATACATGGAGATATGCATTATTAAAAACGCCATACAAAAATAGCATCCGTGGACATTTACCCAGGTTTATCCAAAACTTTCTGACAAATCACACCAAGAGAATTGATGATGTATTGTCACACATTTCATTACGAAAATGAAACTACAAGGAAGTGTCCTTAGTGGCACACTGTTCACTTTAGCAACAATGATATCAGTAAAAATCTACCTGTTGGAATTAAAAGTAACTTATATGTGTATGATTTTACATAATAACATATTATTCAGCATCTTGAATAAGACATGCAGAATGAATCATTAATAAAGCATAATAAGAATAGATGAATGGGCCTCATTCAGACTTTAAAATTTCCATAGATAAAACTCAAGTAATTTATGTTTTATAAAATAAAAAGTGGAAAACGAAGAAATTGATTTAAAAATCAGAAACCAAAGTATATATACCAATTAGCTAAGCAGCAAATTTTTGGATTAGTATTTGATACCCACTTGAACTGGAAAGCTTCATGTAACATACATAAAATCAAAACGTAAAAACAGCATTAAATCTTATTAAAAACTATCAAACACTACTTTTGGAAGCTGACAGATATTACCCTCATTGTACTGTTTAAAGCAACAGTGTTGTCTATCACACTGTGGGAAAGGAATACATGGCTTCCGGCATCAGAATAACGCTGAAAAGGTACCCCAGTTCATTCTGGAAGGCCTTAGAATATGTTCCAGAGCTTCATGTTGAATGAGGTGAACCTACCTCTTACAGAAAGCTAGTACAAAATGAAGAGTGCTCTGAGAATCTGACAAATAATTCTCCAAATGAAAATCTTTTGGATTAAGAGATGTATTTATAAACAATCATCCACCTCCTTCCAAATTAGAGCTAGATTGTTTATCACTGGAATATAAATATACAATGACCTTTAAAAGTAAAATTACCTCCTCCTTGGACAATGAATAAAATGAGCAATTTGTATACGCCTGCAAACATTTTATCAAAAAGTTACTGATATACCTCAGAACACCATAGACACATACAGTAGGACATATAATCCGAAAAGGTCCACATTACTCAATATAAGGATGGATCTAAGCCACAATGCGGAGGGACATGCTGCAGCATCCTAAAACAAAACGTGTCAGTTCGCTTTACCAGATAATGCCTCATTATTTACAGCTTAGTTATGTGCGATAGCATCAGCCATAAAAATAATTAAGAAGCCTCATTTAATAATTTTGTGATTTATAGTGACTCCAGCAGCACCATAGAAGCCATTCAAAGTTACAATCCAAAACTAATACAGCAACAAATTAAGTTCACCCATAAGTTGTGTAATAATGGAAAAATATTGAATTATGTTGATCCTGTCCATGAAAATCAAAGGAATGAAGAGGCTGACAAAGCAGCTAAAATAGAAGAGTCCACATGACAAGAGCAAATGTAAACATCCCTATTAGTAACTATATAAGATATTAAAAACAATCATAGTAAATAAATGGGAAATGTATAAATGTGAACCCGAAAGTAATAAATTGAAACAGATAAAATCCTGCGTTGGAAAAATGGAGTTCATCATATCAGAGAGAGAGAGAGAGAGAGACACAAGTAATTCTGACATGTCTTCGTATAGGCCATTCTCGTTTGCCACATGGCCCTCCTCCTGAATGCCCCGAGTGCAAAGTGATGATAACAGTCAAGCACGTATTGTGTGAATGTCCAAAATATAACCTGCAGCAATTATCAAATTTTGGAAGTAGATCAATGAAAGAAATTTTGTCAGAATCTCCATTTTCAGTAATTCCTATTTTAATGTTCATGTGGAATCGTGATTTAATTATTAAAATATAAAAAAAAGTAAATAATAAAAATACGACCTCTTCGATTTGGGACCACCTTGGCGCGGTGAGGGTGCTCTTGAACCCCAGGAATCTGTTCCCGGGTTTGAGTCCAAGAGTCCCATATACCATAATATCTTTCTTTGAATTAATTTTTGTGGAATTTTCCACTTTTGTTAAAATTTATTGGACCTGATAGACAGGAAAAGATATCATAACTGGGTTTGGGTTTATATCCGAAGCTAAATAGTGGGAACGGTAGTAGGACCATTAGCTGCCCGATATCAGGCGGAACTATTCTTTAGGGCTGGACCACGGATTCCAGGGGGGTCCGGTTCTGGGGATAGGGCTCTCGGCATTCTATCCGGCTTGCCCATAACATGATTAGAGTGGGATGATAGTATTCTCATAATACCTTCAGTCCTATAGCAGGTTTAGCTTACACTTGGGCCACTATAATCATATGTTGTGCCATCCTGTGTGTGCTGGGGCGCAGACATTTGGGGAGTCAGTTCTCACTTGGGCAACAGGAAGAATGGGCCCATGAAAGGCTGATGATATCTTTTGGTTTTCAGGTTTATTATTATTTTTTTACCCTCTCAAATCTTAGGTCTAGCATTTATAAGGATTCGAGTACCCCTGGACCCTCTGATGGTGCTGTTCTGGCACAGATGAGATTCACCTCTGCACCCACCTTGGAGATTAAAATTTCTCCAAATGTTGATGACTTCTCCAAAAATAGACAAAAGCAGTAATAACAAATATCCTGATCCCCTGACTTCCCTCCTGACCTTCTAGCCATGCTTCATTGATGACGACTGCCAAGGACGCAGACTTTAAGAAATCTTCATCCAAAATTAAATCCTCAACACAGCCAGGTACAGTAAAAATTTGAGAATGCTCCATATCAAGACTCTACCAGTCTACAGATTATGACATGATCTCAACAGCTGAATCATTTGGAACTGTTGTAGAAATCAGGATGAACTTTATTGATATTAAATCTAAATGGGAAGTGTGTGTTACCTTTAGTAGCCATGATGAGGCTCTAAAGGCTAATAGTATGATAAGGGCCATACAAATAGGTCAAGCTACCATACGAGTGAGTTTTACTGAGCCAAAGTTCCCAAAGACATGGGAATTTATGCCATCTAAATGGGCTCAGCATAAACCAGAGAAAGCAGAATGCAGAAGTAAGGACTACTAAACCTCCCATGTGGGTGGTAGCTTCAGCCAAGGAGAAAAATTATAACTACTATAAATTTTGCAGGTTTCTTCAGAAAAAGGTGGGAGGAATAGAGCGGTCATACTTCTCGCCTTGGAGACACCGGTTTTATTTATGCCAACCACAACCCAAGCATATATGCTTAACCTCCCTGTTATAACTGTTGGACATAAAATGATGAAAATGATGATGAAGACTTCAGCTTTAGTTATGAGGAGCACTATTTGATAAAGAACAAATAAAGACCTTTTGACATGACAGACGAAGAAATTAGAAATGAGTCCCACTTCAGTTTGAGAGTGAAAAGCAGCTATTGCCAACATGATCATTTTAACCTTTGTAGACTCTGAAGTATACCTTCTATGTCATATTTGAAATGGAAGGGCATGAGATCCTTTCCAGCAAAGACCAATGGTGCTATCATTGCTTTAAGTTTTTCCAATACCCACTCAAAATCCAAAATGCAAATTGTATAACTGCTCTGCGTCCATCATGATGAATGTAACAGAAAAGCAAACATTAACTGTCAACTTGAACATAAATCCAATAACAAAATTAGAATTCTATAAATTTGAACTGAATAACAAAAATTGTGAAATTTACAAATTTGAACTGTCTGCACCAAATAAAGCCAATGGAAAGCAAGTATCGGTTTTGCAAAAAGACAATTAGGACAAATAAATCAGGAGCGATATGCTCAGTTCTTAGTTTTCACAACCCCTATCACCGCTAGGGGTGCAGTGGCAGCACTCTAATGTAGCAGGTGCATCAACCCCTATGGTAATGGCCCAGCCATCTGGGGTCAGGTGCTCTTGGCCTGTTGAGGCTAGGAGTGCAAAGCCTCTCCAAGGAGATAAGATGGCACTTAACCCAACCACCTTGGAATTGTCTCAGGCAGAGTCTCTGCCTGATTTAATGGAGACTGAGGAGCAAAAGCACCAAAAGAGGAAACATTCCCCCTCATCCTCTCCTCCAATTAAACATGCACCACTTAGTAATAGATATGAAGTACTAAGCTCAATGCAAGAACTCTCAGCTTCTCCGAATTTTAACATATTACAAGAAAGGAAACAAATGACACTGTAAATCAATGAGACAACCAAACCTGTCAAAGCCAGTCCTTCCAAATCAATCTCGATAATACTCATCAAACAATGAGAAGGCTCCATTCAAAGGGCCTTCCCACCAAGCCCAAAAACTTGTTTTCGCATCACAAATGAAAACTGTAAAGGTCTTAGGGCTTGAAATGAAGAGCTGAAGGTACTGCTCCATGAACATAGCCCCGGTATTGTGTGTCTCCAGGAAACTAAGCTTGGAAGCACACAACATAATCCTGGGTTAAATTACTGCATATATAATTCTCCACCACCAATCGGAGATAGAGCTAAGGGAGGTGCAGCAATTATTGCGCATAAGTCGTTGCAAAACTCCTTGCTATCAATTAATACTCATCTCCAAGATGTAGCAGTAACTTTCATTTTAGACATGCAAATTACAGTTTGCTCTATCTATCTTCCTCCTGATTGGTGATTTTCATGCTCACAACCCTATATGGGGTGGGAACACGACAGATGCCAAGGGTAGGATGTTGGAGGGTACTGTGGAGGCATGACTTACCATAACATCTACTCCAATACTTATTCGGCTATCGATCTGAGCTTTTGCTCACCCTAGCGTTCATCAATTATAGAATGGTCATAATTGAATATCAAAATGGGAGCAACCACCTCCCAATTCATATAAAAACGGTTAAGAATCAGCCCTGAGTCACCTCCAAATGGAAAGTAGATGAAGAAGACTGAAGAAATTCAGTGAGTGTTCTCTATGGGACAAGTAATGTAAAATCTTTTCCATTCATTCCAGAGGTATATAGTTACTTCCAATGACACCATCATCAACAGTGCAATTGCTCTATTCCAACAACAAAAGGGAAGCCCTCAGACCAGCAGTTCTTGCGGGAACAAAAACTGGCAGTAGTATGAGAAAGATCATTAGAAAATGCTACAAAAAGTATATGGGGTGGAACTACCAGTTATTTACCATGTGCTGTACACAAAATAAATATTTTTAAAAGCAAAAAGAGAGTCATGGATGTACTACAATAATGGCATTAGTCAAAAACACCATCCAAAATGATTTGAAGAAAAAATTAAAAACTAAACACAAGTTTGTCCCTGAACTCCTGCCTACCTTTTAAGATAAGTGGTGACCTAATCACCTGACCTGGAGAGGGTCGTGAGAAAAATTAGGAGGGCATTTCGAGAATATCAAGTAGTGAGAACTATTCTGTAGAACTCCCAAGACATTAGAAATTCCTAGATTTCTCTTGATTTAAGGGAAATAATTTTGAACCATATAATGCAAAATTTACACTGCATGAACTCAAAGGTGCCTTGCAGAATACCAAACCATCAGCCTCTGGTGAAGATAAAATACTCTATGAAATGCTGAAACATCTTCCAGAAAAGTCAAAGAAATTTCTTTTAGATATAATAAATGAAATCTGGGAAACTGGTATTATTCCTAAGAGCTGGAAATTATCATTAATCCTCCCGTTGAAGAAACCAAACAAGGATCCTGCTTTACCCAGTAGTCACAGACCAATAGCTCTCATCAGTTGTGTTTGTAAGCTAATGGAAAAGATGATTAACACCAGACTTGTATGGCAATTTCTAGAAACAAATAAATTGGTTTTCTCCATTCCAGTTTGGCTTTAGGAAGACTAGGGTCCACTTTAGATCCTCCTTGCTCAGGCTCTCAAAATCAAATACAACGTTTTGCTAAACAGAGCCAAACACAGGAGTTTTCTTTGATTTGGAAAAGGTATAAGTGAGACACCACATGGCATTATGGTATTATAAAAAGTTGTATAAGATGGCCTTTAAAGGAAAAATGACTGATTTATAAATCTGTTTTATCAGAAAGATATATATAAAGGTAAGAGTTGGGAATCATGTATCATGATCTTTTCTACAAGAGGAGGAGTTCTCAGGTAGTGTCCTTAGTGTCACCCTCTTTGCTATTAGCTAATGGAGAAAAGATATCATCACCTGTAAAGGCTCTTATTTAAAGATGATTTTGGTCTGTGCTGCACAGGATATGATGCAGCATCTACTAGCAGGTTCAAGTAAAAGAGCCATCGATAAAGTAAGCAAGTGGGCTAATGAGCAAGAGTTTCGATTTTCACAATCTTAAAACTGTCGCTGTTCGGTTCAGACGCCAAACTACGAAACCATTCAATTCTTACCTTAAATGGAATTATTTTACCTTGCTCTACCGAAGTAAAATTTTTAGGAATGGTCTTTGATGAAAAGTTCACATGTAATAATCATAAATCATATTGACCAGTTAAAAGTGAAAGTGAAAAGATCACTAAATATTTAAAAGTAGTATCACCTTAATTAAAAGTTGATAAGAAATCGTCGTTGAGGTTTATAATGCATATGTTTATGTAAGTTAGACTATGGCTGCTAAGTATATGGGCCAAGGCTCTGCACTGGAGCTTTTAGAACTTCACCCATTGAAAGTATTTATGTAGACTCCCCATCAGCTACCACTGGACTTAGAGGCATGAAACAGGTCTGAGACACAGCATGCAGCTGAAAGCCTGAAGAAGAATCCTTCTTTGAGAATCTTAAAACAATGTGACTCAAGTCTTTTTGGATCTAGATCTTCAATACCATTTCAGATCAGACAGCTGGGTGAACTGGAGGATGAAAGCATAAAAACACAGAAGATCCTATAAGTTAAACATCCTGCTATCCCTCCATGGTTTATTCCAGCATTAGATGTCTGCATTACTGTGACAAAGAAGAAAGATCGTCAGGAAAAGCAGTCAGAAACAAGTTTTTGGAGTACATGGAGCACATAAATGACAGGGAAATATCTAAACTGATGGATCAAAATTGGAAGATGGACAGATGCGCAGTGGTATGTGAGGGGAATCATATAAAAAAGTTATCACTCCTCATCCATATTCACTGCTGAAGCAACAGCCATAGTTGATGCTTTAAATCTTGCATCTGATAAGAAATTTAAATCCACAGTAGTATATAGTGACTCAAGGAGTGTTTTAGAAGCCCTAAAGAGGTTTAACCCTACCCATCCCCTTAGTTCAAAAGGCCCAGGAATTATTTTTTATCTTCTGTTCGCCTCAAATCAGTAAAGTTTTGTTGGATTCTTGGGCACACTGGTCTAGAAGGGAGCGAACTGGCTGATAGTATACCAAAGGATGCAGCAAGATGCGATTTCTTAACTAATAAGGTGCCGCATTTGGGTATGTGTCCAGTATCAGATGATACATTTGTACAAAATGGCATCAGAGACGGACTTCCCCCATTTTATCCACAAATAGGAAGTACAGAAACATTAGAAAAAGTATCGATTTCTGGAGTTCGAGTTTTAATCGTAATAGAAAATTTGAGATCATCCTAACACGGCTTAGGGTTGGCCACATCCGCTTCACTCATGGCTATATTTTAGAGGGAGCCAGTGCCCCAATTTGTGCTCACTGTGGTGGTCAGCTATCCGTTGAGCACATGCTGGTGCACTGTCCTAAATCAACTGCCTAGGGCAGGGGCAAAGTAGCCTACTTACTAACTGGGAAAACTTATTTTGTGAAATTTCAAATGATAACGTTAAGGTACAGATAACCTTTATGGGTTATCTAAAAGAATCTGGTTATTTTAATGAGATATGATTTCAGTATATTTAATAAAGATTTTAGTCATTTATTTCATACTAAGTATATACTTGAATTTAAAAGTTTAATATATACTTATTTTTTGTTGGTTCATCTAATATTCTTCATTTTTCACGTTCATACTTTTAATACTGAATTTTACTAGTATTTATCACCACCTATTCATTATCAATCATACAGCCCTTTGTTGGCCGAGTTGGTTGAGCTTCAGACTGTCATTCGATGGGCCGGAGTTCGATTCCTGCCGCCGGCTGATGAAGAGTTAGAGGAATTTCTTTCGGTGATAGAAATTCATTTCTCGCCATAATGTGCCCGATTCCACAATAAGTTGTAGGTCCCGTTGCTAAGTGCAACAATTGGTTCTAGCTACGTAAAATAAGTCTATCTCTTCGGCCAGCCCCAGAGAGCTGTTAATCAGCTCAGTGGTCTGGTAAAATCTGCTATACTTACTTATTATCAATCATATCATTAACTTATAGTTCTTCACCTTCAATATAGCGCTGAATAATCCTGATGGGTTTCGGCGCTTGGTCTTCCAGACCTAAATTTCATAATCAATCAATAAAAATATGAAAACCCTTAGGGCGTCTAATGAATTTTAAAACGAAAATTTTAAAATGTTACTTAATTTTTTCTGAATTTTGATATACCTTTTTAGTCAGTATATATGGAAACGTAAGTGTAAATGAATTTATTGTGTGAGTGTGTTCCAGTGTGAGTGTGTTCCAGTATGAGAGTGTGTGCCTTTGTACAGGTTTTAATTTAATTTTCACTCATTCATCACCATACCGAATGACCTATTTGTTCCCAGCGCTTGGTCTCTGGCCTAGACCTGGCATTTCATTCAGATCCTTTGGGCCAGCCCTATAAGAGCTGATAGTCAGCTCGGTTGTCTGGTTTAACTACAGTAAACCCCCGTATTCGCGGGGGATGAGCAACCCCCCCCCCGCAAATAGCTAAAATCTTGAGTACTTAAAACGCAGTTTAAACATTAAAAAACCCATCTAAAAATGCTTAAGCCTGAGTATTTTAATAGTTTTACCACAAAAAGTGCATTTAGTCATGAAAATATGAAAATACATTAATCAGTGAATATTTCTCAGTGAAAAATACCGCGAATGGGCGAATTTTCCGCGAAGTGGGTAGCTATGTTCCACAGAGAAATCTGCGAATAGCGAGACCACAAATATGGCGGGGTTTACTGTTATTTTAATAATAACAGCCTAATAATACAATTATGGCTGACATACTATCATAAAAGATAAGAATTAAAACCAACAGCAATCCTAGGGTATATTTATGAGTGGTTATACCTTGGTTCACAAACTAAATTCGTTCGAGAACGCAGTTCGTGACCTGAAAAGTTTGCGACCTGAATCAATTAGTCCCATTTAAAATAATGTAAATACAAATAATTCATTCAAACCCCAGACACACTGATTTTTTTAATTTTTTTTTGTTTTGTGTTTTGGGACAAAGGATTTAGACTTAGATTAAAATAACCTTAATTATATACAAATACAGTAGTGCACTGAGATAACGGATTGTGGTATATCTTACTTACTGGTATGTCGGTGCGAAATGGAAATACCGATTTGGGGGTTTTCACTTCCAGATCGAGCACTGAACTGTTTTTTACAAATCGGGTGCTCTTAGTGGGTACACAACTCGCTTACCAGCATCCCTTGAGTTATTTTTACTGTTTCTTTATTAATTTACATTGCTCTCATCTCTAAAAACTATGCTAAAGCTTTTACTGTCCTACAGTTTATATTAAAAAACAGCTGTTTGCCAATGTTAGTTACCATAACTAACACACGTTTACCAAGAGTTGCATTACAGTTTTCTTGTTAAAAACTTGCTTATTTTCAATGTAATTCCATAAATAAAAATCAAATACATTTTTATTCATCTGTCACACAATGGAGAAGAAGGTGTTAAGAAAGTATGCCACTAACTCGCAGCAGGTATCACAGCTGTGGCTAAAGAAACGAATAATGAGCAGATTCCAAAACGATTTGGAGGCAAAGCAACGCCCGAAACTGACAAAATCTCACATGTACTTCATTTAATTAGTGCGTCTATAAATAGAGTAGTTGCAATTTTTAGACCCAGATTTGATAATTTACAAAAGAAACGTCTCTCTGAATCAAGTTTCATTCGGCAACTACTATCCATTTAAGGGACCGCGAGTCATCGTTTTTCTCAAATATCTTTCAAACTAATTATTTGATCGAAATAGTACTTTGACATAGTGTACAAGACACCTCCCGCTAATTTTTGGTAATAGTGTGCATTGTCAAATAGTTTTAGTTAAGGCATTTACTCTTGACTTACATGGTGCTGCCAAGCATCACCAAACTATGCATTCGAACGTCCTTTATCCCCATCCTGTCCCTCCCTCTCCCGTCCCCTCCTCATCCCTCCCTCAACCAACTTTCCTGGCCTCCCCAACTCTGGCCTCCCCCCCTTTCTTGTCTGTGGGGGAATAGCGGATGTTCGATTGCATAGTTTAGGCTTGTTGACTTATGCGACTTTGCCTTTAAAAGTTAAGAGTAAATGCCTCAGCTAACACCATTTGACAGTGCACTATATTGCCAAAAATTAGCGGGAGGTGTCTTGTACACTGTGTCAAAGTAGCCTACCATTTCAATCACATAATTACGGTAGCTTGAGAGATATTTGAGAAAAACGATGACTCGCGGTCCCTGCAATGGATAGTAAAGACAGCGATGTTGTCAGTAAAACGCAATCAGCCGATGATTTTAAGAATCTAAACAAAACCAGAATGCAAATGGCGCATGATCGCTCTGATCATATTTTGTAATATGATATGACAATAATACATGCAATATGAAAAGATACATTAAAACGAGTCTTATTAAAATTATCATTATTCTTAGTACAACTATTATTCAACTTTTGCAAATCGATACATTGCTGTAACAACATGACCGGGGCAATAGTCTCTCTCTCTCTCTCACTGCATTTCATCGACCGCTATACTTGTGATGATACTGCATCCCCCACCAAAAAAATTGGGGCATTTTCAATGGACCCTTAGGGATGTTTGTGTGTCCACGCCCTGAAGCACGGTTCGCGAACCGGAACAAAAAATTTTCGAACATCTGGTTTGTAACCCGAATTGTTCGTGAGCAGGACCGATATAGAAACGATATCAGGGGATGGGGAACTGCAGTAGATTTCCCAAATTAAATCTCAAGTCACACTGATCTCCCTCTATCCTGTAGTGTACCGAGGTACAAGTGTTGCCGTAAGTGATTGTAGTGATTTGAACATTTTTCCTGCAAAATTCGTTCAAATTCTATGGCACAAAATTTACATAGGTTAGGCTAATGTGTATGTTCTCGGAATCAGCTGGTTGAGTGTACTACCAAAAAATTAGAATTATTTATTAGTTGCCAAAAGAAACTGTATAATCACTGGAATTATTTTTATTTTTGTGCATAAATGTAAAGTGCGTACACAAAGGTAAACTAACATACTTTGTGTTTAAGTAAAATCCCTAAATCCCTCAAAATCTCAAAAAAGCAGTTTCTCGAATGTTTGTTTACAACGCACTCAGTGTTGTTTATGTCAGTTCTTTGGTATGTGGTTAAGAGATGGTTATGCATTGTTACATAAGCCAACATACTTTATGTTTAAGTAAAATCCTAAATATCTCAAAAAAAGCAGTTTCTCGAATGTTTGTTTACAACGCACTCAACGTTTTTTTTATGTCAGTTGTTTGGTAAGTGGTTAAGAGATGGTTATTGTGATCTTGTTTGAAAACCTAACCTACAGTAGTACAATCTACTAAAGATTAAATTTGCTCTACAAGCATTGCCTAGTACAGTATGATCTGCCAAAAATGAAATTCGCTCCATGAGCATAGACACGAGATGTGTGTTGAAATTATGTTTAGGGGATGAAATTTTAAGAGTCGCATGATGCAAGAGATCGAATGATACACAACTATATATATGGCATATTTAATTTGTTTTACTCATTTTCCCCTATCATGGAAACTGTGTTTGTGTAAAACAACTGTGTTTACACCTTTAGTACATATAGCATTTCTCAATACATAATGACTGTCCAAAGCAAATCCATTTTAAGAACACTACTAAAAAGTAGTTGATCATTCTCCGTTTTATTGGAATTAATGATTTTTCATTTCACCTCATAATATCACGCAAGCTTTGTTGTATGCCTGTGTGTGTGTCGGCACTTTCTCTCGTCAGGAGAGAGCTCGTGATTCTTAAAATTCGAGCAACCCACGAGACTCCCAAAAATCGGGAGCGGCTGCTTTCGGTTTCCTAAGAAATCAAAAAGAGCCAGGCACAGAACCAGTCTTGGACGCAGACTTCTAAGACTGGCAATGAGGTCGCGGCCTCTCGAGGCCGGGCTCTCGCAGCCCCCGAAACGCGAGACCCCAGAGGAAAATGCCTCGGGTGGGAAGAGCCAACGAGAGAAACTCGTCTCTCGGAAGAGAGTGAGTCCCTTAGAAGTCCCGTAGGACTCCCGAAGGAAATCTGCTTCTTCTGGCGTTCGAACCGATAGGATCGAGACACCAGGCTGGGAACCCGACCGAGCACTGGTAAGCACTCGGGGGAGCACTTGCGGTACTGGCAGCAAGAGCCGAGACACCTGGGTGCCTCGGCCCTTCTCTCGCACTGCTTCCGAACTGGGTCGGGGAAAAAAAACGTAGCCTATACCTTAGTTTAACCAGACCACTGAGCTGATTAACAGCTCTCCTAGAGAGGGCTGGCCCGAAGGATTAGACTTATTTTACGTGGCTAAGAACCAACTGGTTACCTAACAACGGGACCTACAGCTTATTGTGGAATCCGAACCACATTATAGCGAGAAATGAATTTCTATCACCAGAAATAAATTCCTCTAATTCTTCATTGGCCGGCCGGAGACTCGAACTCGGGCCTAGCAGTGGGTTAGCAGAGAACTCTACTTATTCGTCCAACGAGGAACTACTGGGCCGGAGAGAGTACTCTCCAAACCAGATCGGGATACTCGATATTCCACCGATTCTCGAGCACTCGGAGGGGCTCGCGAACGAGCGCCCGAAGCAGCCCCGGTCTTAGAGGCGGAACCTCTAGGGCTGGGAACGGGATCGCAGCTCCCGAAACACAAAAACCAGGGGTATGCGAATCGGTTTCCTAACCCGAAGGTCGGGAAGAGCCAACAAAAGGCCCACGCAGTTCCTAGACGTCCAAGGGCATCAAGGGGAAAGAAGCAGCCTACCTCTCCTTCAGCCGACGGAGGTCTGTCCGGTTCCCGGTGTACCAGTCTGCATTTCCCCTATCTGAGATTCCCCCAGGGGAAAATCTGGCCCAGGATAAATCTCCCCCAGGGGAAATTTTGACCCAGGATAGTATTCCCTCTTCTGGCCAAAATTTCCCCCCGCCCCATACCAGGTGTGAAAGCACCTGCCACCTGCCACTTGCCATGTATGACGCCACCTGGTGTGAAAGCGGCCTAATATAACGAGGCAACTGGCAAATCACTGAAGCCTAACAATACAGTGATTCGATCATCACGAGACAGGGACTTCAGCATTAAAAAAAAAAAAAGAAACAAAGCCAACAACAGGCGATAGTGAGCAACTGAGTGCCAGATTACCTGAGCAGTAGTAAGGGTAGCAGCAGGTGTATCTGAACATGGAGGAGTAATCTACACACATACTTTCAATACCTGGATAGTGGAAAGTACCTGACGGACTAAAAAAGAAGAAAAAACGTGATATTAGAAAGAAGCGCGAGCCATTTTTGTGTTCAAGAGGGATATTTGATGGCTAAACAGCGCAGGAAGGGTGAAGTTCAGCTACGCCAAGTGTTAATGAAAGCGGAAGTGAGCAGAGTTATCAAAGCTTGCCATGAAGGGTTTGGGGGAGCACATATGGGGAGAGATAAACAGTTGGAAAGATAACTGCTAAATATTTTAAAGGCATTAAAGAAATTGTCATTGATTATATTTCAAAATGTGACAAATGCCAGAAAGCAGCCAATAAGCTCTCAATGCAAGCTCCTGAGTTGCATCCAGTGCCTGTTCCAGAAAAGTGTGGTCTCAGCTGGGAATGGACTTGATTGGACCCATACCTGAAACAGAAAGAGGACACTGTTACATTGTGGCAATGACGATTACTTCTCAAAATTCCCAGTTGCTGCACCTCTAAAGCATAAAAACTGCAGCAGAGGTGGCCCAAAGTTCTTTTAGATGCCATGTGTGACTTTGGTTGTGTTGAAACACTTACTACTGACCAAGGCCATGAATTTGTAAATCAACTGAATGACATCCTCTGTGAAAAGCTGCAAATTAATCACAAAATTGCTTCGCCCTATCACCCTCAAACTAATGGACTGCAGGAAAGATTCAATCAGACACTTGAAAGAGCTCTTATGAAATGCGTCAATGAAAAGCAAAACGATTGGGATATGCACATAAAAAGAATCCTGTTCGGATATCGCACATCTGTTGCCCCTTTCACTGCGATGCTTAGGAGAGATCCAGTACTCCCCATCTACTTAGACACTGGATCACAGGTGAAAGAGAGTTAACAGAGAGAGTAGTGTCAGAAAAGAAGGCAGCTGAGGAAAAAATGGCGATGAACATTGCAAAATCTCAAAGAAGACAGAAGAAGAACTATGATAAGAGACACGCAGGCAAATCAAGTGAAATAGTTGAGTGCTCATTAGTACTGTTGAAAAACAACAAAAATAATCACCGAATGGGAGGAAAATTAGAAACAGTACATAGGCCCTTATGAAGTTGTTTCTCTGCAAGGAAAGGACGTGCAAACTGAAAAATCTCTCAACAGGCAAAGAACTGAGGAATACATATCACGTGGTAAATTTGAAGCTGTACAGACTTGATGGTGCAAGCAGCAGAGATGAACAAGATCAGGACAACTACCAGGGATTAAGAATACACCACGAACAGGAAAAGCAGGGACACCGGCAAACACTGAATCGAAGTATTTCAGCAAGAGAAAGGACAATTTTACTCATGTTTGTAGATGAAGTTGTTACAAGAGTGGAAATAGATGGAGAGACTATAACAGAAGAAGAAATAGAGACAAGATCAGTCAAGCTTCCTGGTATTCTTGTCACTAAGAAGGAAAACTTCAAGCAATTTACAAGTACAGTACATGGATGACGATGCAGTTACGACGCTTCACGCTACTATCAAAGCTAAAGAGGACGACATTCCTGGAGCATGGATTTGTCCAGAATGTGCGGAAATCACAGCAGATGGACGTGAAGTGGTGGAGTGTGAATCTTGCTACGAATGGTACCACACTGCTTGCCTTGGATCTGCAGAAAATTTCAAGGCATCGTGGAGTTGCTGCAATGTAACCCAACCCAGTATGATGTTCCTTTAAAGATTTTTAACTTTTATAATAGAAGCAAATTTCAACATTGGTTCTATTTACAGAATTTTAAGTCTCCGTTGGGGAGACAGCCTTTAACCTTCAATTTTAATAATGCTATGTGGTAATATGTTTCAACTCATTTGTAATCTTGAAATAATAAATCTTAAAAAAAACATATGGGCTTCCTTTTACTTTTCAGTAACCACTGTATTCGTTACATTACGCAGTTTTGTGTACTATGGAATTGATTGACGTACAAAACGTCTCCTTCCCTACCTTATTCTTGTCTGCCCTTCCTTGTCCATAGTGCCATGACATTTCCCGTCACATTTACATACTTCATAAGCATTACAATACATGATGCGACTTGGCCCTTGGTGACTTGAGAACGGTGGTATGATTTTTGTGTGAGGGGTGAAATGGCCAAGAGGGAGGAATATATCCTCTGTCTGTAATTAACCCCAGGGGAAACTGCCCAGACCAATTTTCCCGTGGGGAAATTTAACCTAGGCTACTGTTCCCAGGGGAACTACAGTCAGGGGGGAAATTTTTCCTGCTACACCGGGAACCACCTTGAACCTCGGGAGAGGAAGGGAAGAGGCAGCAGAAGAAGAAATCGAAGATAAGTTGAAGAAGACGGCGGCTACTTCCACAGGGCGACTTCCTTCACCTTCACTCCGACATCTACAAGATGGTGGACACGAAACATCTTAACTTCCAAGGCAGCTAGGCAGGAACAAAACGGAAGCGGCCCAGGACACGACCATCAGGAGAAGCAGCAGGAGCTACGGAAGCGGTTCAGAAGGCAGGCGCTACAGCAACGGCCAGGAACGTCACCAGCAGCGACAGGAACGATCAGGACGGCTGCGGCAGGAGACCAGGAAGAGCCACCCAGAGACTGTCGTCGAGTTAACAGGAGCATAACACGGGACACAGCAGGAGCAGATGGATCACAGATACGCCAGAGGCAGTACCACATCATACATGAAGGCCAGCAGTGACAGCGATCAATCCATATAGGCGGGAACAGAGTCTGAACGATCCCGACGTGGAACTATGCCATTCCAATCAGGTACTGTGGTCCATCCCGAAGCAACATTGAATGAACGTCGGGACTCCTTCATGCAAGATATCCCCTGAGATATCCAGCCAACTACTGCTGTGCCTGCGATGCTCACTGTCAATCTGAAAGAAAAAGCAACGATGATTAGTAGAGGGAGACTCCTCTCGCTACGAGGGGAACTGTCCCACGCAGCGAGAGGAGGCCCCTTAGAAGAGGTTGCCTGATCGCGGTCTTCGCTCAACGAGCGAGCGATGAGGACGAAAGGAGAGAGATCTCTACCAAAGGAGAGATAAGGAAGAACCTACAGGGAGAGAGAAGGAAGGAGGGGAGGCCACCAAGGGCGGCGTGGAAGCAGAACTTATCGACGACGTCCGCAACCCCCTCCCCAGCAACTCTTTATAGCGCAGGCGGTGAAAACAACACTCAGCACAAGTAGGAAGGAAGTACTCATGCCCTTGTACACGGAGGGCGGGAGCCCAAGAAGGAAAGCGAACTCTTACGTCCCGATAAAATGTAGGGGAGCGAAGATATTACGTCCAAAATAATATGTCGGAATGTACAGGGGAACGCCTTCAGTATCTAAATAAAGGGCTACTGGAAGAGAAGCATTACCACTAGGTTACGCCCCTCTAAATAGGCCCTTAGCCGTCAAACCCAAGACAAGCGCAAGGGAACGACGGCTTATGCAAGGCTATCACAAATCGTGGGTTTGTATTAATAAATATCAAACACTCGCAATACATACACACAAATACAGAAAGATCCCACCGGAATAATAAAGAGCTTAACAACAGTCAGACAAAGCGGTCCGAAAACACGTCTGGAATACATGACGGCCGAAAACAAACTGGAATGTTAACATCCGGGCAGGCGGGTATTCCCGACTACCTGACGGTAGTTACTGCCTAACCTCCTTGTTCAAGAGTTTAACGGCCGTGTCCAGCTTCGCCGTAAGTAATTGGTAATGTAAAGGACCGTTTGTAATTATGTAACAACAAGGAAAACCAAGACGCATGCTACGTTGTCGAGGAGAGCCTAATAAAGCAACACCGATTTGCATTTCGTACCAGCAAATTAGGAGACAGACATTATGTATGATAGTTTTCCTAATGTCATACTAGAGATCTCAGATGTATGTTTTACTTATGAAAGTTATTGCAGATTATATACTAGACAGCAGCTTGACATTATAAACAATCATCTAATTCTCGCAGCTTGGACAGTTTAAGTTGGACTGATTTTTTAGTGAAATTGGATGAAAATTTGTATTTGGTCATGGCGTCACTGACTCAAGTTAGTTTAGTATCATAATGCTCCACGTGTTTTTTTTTATATAACATTAAGACAAACGGATTTGTTTGTGCGTGAGGTACTGGTCGCACTGCTGATGTTTTGAGAAACAGTGGTTGGGAATTTTTTACATAAATCCTGATGTCCTTCCACAATAAGCTGTAGGTCCCGTTGCTAGGTAACCAACTGGTTCTTGGCCACGTAAAATACATCTAATCCTTCAGGCCAGCCCTAAGAAAGCTGTTAATCAGCTCAATGGTCTGGTTAAACTAAGGCATATTTAACCATTTTTCCGGCATATCTTTCATCCAAAATAGAGAAAAATTTTTTTGCTGCTGTTAAGTGCTGGAAAAAGCCAATTTGATATAGTACAGTGTATTACTAACAAGAGATTATCTTGCTGGAACTCACCTTAGTGGAGTCATGATGAAAGCCGTGCCACCACAATTCAGAGCTGCTACATAGTTAAATGGAAGGAAATTTCTTAATTTTTCGTTCTCAATAAAGCAAACGCTGATGGAAATCCACATTTCTTGAGAAACATTGAGTTATGAAGACGCTCTTCATCTAAATTTATCTCTTGTCCTCAGCATAAATCAATGTATCAATGTTAAAGACAAAATTTCCAGAAAAACAATCGTAAGCTCCGTGTACTTTCATTTAAAATTTTGTTATCAGAAAACGTGCTTCTAAAATGATGAATCATTTCACACGACTAATATCAAGATCCCGGTACGAGAACTTTAGAGAAAATTGAAAGCATACTAAAACTTTCTCTTAGATGTCGAGGAATACCATCTCACAGAATGACAAGTAGTTTACGGAGCAGGAGACAGCGAAGCCTCTTCAGACGAAACAAACAAAAGTTCGAGACAGCAATTGTCCGGAAGTTTCGGAATCTCTTGTTCAAATCACCTCGTTAAAGTGTCCTTTCTTGCATTGATAGTGTGAGAAGTGAATCTCCACGAGTAGCGCTTGAAAGTTCGCGAATGCATAGAAAGCCATCAGTTTGTTTCCTTTATTCGCTTCTCATATTGGCAAAACATTTTCATTTGAATTATGTAGTTTACTGTCTCCACTTTGATACTAAACAAGTTTGTTGTTATCAACGTGTTATAATTTCTAATTTCAGTGTCGATAACTTCACTGAAAGCAGATTATTAGTAAGTAAGGTTGATATTGTGGGGAATTTGACAGCTGATAGGGTTGCCCCACGTATGGAAATTGCGTGCAACATTCTAGGCTTATTGACTGTGCTATCTTTAGCAATGACTCATCATTTTGACATTCCGGATTGTTAATTAGACGTGATTTTAGTTTGGCCTGCTTTGATGTCGACGATATATCAGCTAGTTTTTCCCTGATTCACGTCATTTATATCTGCAAAATTAAAATAATTTATAACGTTTCCTCTGTCTACTTACGCAACTCAGGAAATCGTCTAAGTGTACAATTTTGTTAATCGTTTATCAGAGAGTGTGGGGATGCAGATCAAACGAAACTTTATTTTGGAAGTGTCAAGTGCATCGAAAATTGTTACCAACACTTGTACTTATAAATTAACAAGTTGTTGGATTACGTTATATATATATATATATATATATATATATATATATATATATATATATATATATATATATACATACATATACATACATACATACATACATATATATATATATATAAATATATATATATTAAAGGATGAACATGATAGTGACTATTGTCTTGTTTTATTTCTTTCGAGCTACCCTTAATTTGAGAAAATGGTTATTGATGAATATTTGTAATTAAATAGAGCAATTTTAATACTTGTTTACAAGTGAAATGCCTCGTAGGGTTGTTATATTGCTTTGCAGCTGATAGTTAAATGTGAATCTTGAGCATCGAAAGAAAACTGAACTGAGAAATAGACGTCGAAAGTGGCACCCTCAGAAATAACACAACTGGAAATAATCAACTTACAATCATGTGTTTAATAGAAATAGATTTCTAACCTCATCGAGATCGAGCCCAGGGTCGCTAACAACCAACCCACACAGGGTAGAAATTTATCACAGAACAACAATATTGTTTTTCGGTTATACGCTAAGCCCTCTTGTTTTTTTTCTGTTTTTCTGTTATTTTTCCTGACAATGCTTCCTCGTGATTATATCTTATTCTATGGTCCCTGTTTTTTTATTTTATTTTTGTGATTTCTCTGGGGAAACTGGAGATTTATTATCTTTTTGCTTCTAAGTGAATCAATTGTGTTAAAAACATTTCCCGAGTGGACTTAGTTCTTAAGAAATGAGAGATATTTTATTTATGAATTTTAATTGCCCAGTAGCGTAGAACGATATTTCCAATTTGAACAACACACTTTTCACAAGATCTCTGCGAATCCACCTGTAAAGATGGGTTAGGGAATGGAAGGTCACTTTAATCAGACGACTGATGCTGGCATAAGACCAACAACAACAAACGTTATCTGTTAATATTTTCAAGCATAACAAATAACCTGGACGCATTCACCATGTCTTGGGAAATTCACCGTCCATCCTTTGATAGCTAAACAATTTTATATCATAATATTTTCGAGAATATATAATAAGATTCACCCCTATTTTCTAGTGTTCACAGTTTTGTGTAAGTAAGCGTAGATATGAAGGAACTACCTAAAATAAACCAATGTCTACTGACTCCCTTGGATAGGCCTCAGGAATCGTTTTAACATGGTAATTTATTCCTTTGCGCTTAGCCTACATTTTCATTCTTAACTTTGGAGGACTTGTACAAAAAAGAGATTGATTAGGAAAAGCAGTTTCATTCAAAGTTTTCTTGCGCTGAGTTACACGGTGACAGGAAAAGTGGATTTTTCTTAACCATTTAGTGAGTGAATGACAGTGACACAAATTATTATATGTTATTGACTGTGATAGTTGTGCACCATTAACATTACAGAGGCAGGATTGGGAGTAGCTGCTTTTTCAAAATAAATTGTGAAAAAGAAGAATCGATTTAACTAACAGTTATCTTTTGAAATAAATTCAGCGTGAAATAAAGACGACCACGCCTACTTTATCCAAGCAGAGAAGGAAAAGTACTAGCAAACGAAATTCATTTTCCCAGTGTCTCTTTCTTGGTATATTACGCATTAAAATTGCATCATCATTACAACAAAATGAAAACAGTATAGCATTATGAACTGGTATCTTAAGATTAACTGCAGTACAGTTTAGTGAAAATGAAAATTCTCTTCATACCTCTAATAAAGCGATTGGAAAGATGAAAATAAAAAAAAAAAAACACTGTCAGCTATATGTCCCAGGATGTCGTTACCCTTAGTCGTGATTGATTGCTTTTTTGAGTGTTACCTAATACCTGTCACATCGTTTGTAATTCCCGAACGTATACAACCGGAAACACTGCCTTGGACAAGCGACATTGGTTATAATAATAATAATAATAATAATAATAATAATAATAATAATAATAATAATAGCGTAAGTGATTTTATCTTGGTTCCAAAAGGAGATTGAATTCACGTATTTGACAATGAACTCTTGTTGTGTAAAGATGTGAGCGTTTTGAAAGCAGACTCCCATTTTTCTTTGCGTCATTGTAATTACTGTCTCTTATCATTTATTATTTCAATGATGTTTTCAGTTTTATAGCGCACAGAAATGCATTCGTGAGGTAATTACGTCTTAAGAAATTAATGTCGCATATCATCTTAATTGCTAGAGAACATTCAAACTTTCTATGGAACTTCCCTGCCCGGAAGGTAATAAACTACTTTAATGAAAAATGTATTCTTCCAGAAAGAATTCGTAGAAAGCCTATATTACAAATAAGGTCAGCCAGGTGGAACTGAAATCTTCCTCTGTTTTTAACCATAATAAAACAGATAGCCACTATGTTGTTTAATCTTGCCTTAAGAGCACTGTGCTGTTTCCCGGGTGCGTTCAGTGATAGAACTTAGCTTACTGGTGCATGGTGATGTTTACGTTAATTTTTTTTTGTTTGGTACATTATTAATTCATTCATCCTGCTGATACTGGTTTAAAAAACTGGAATGACTTTTAATAAGCAAAAGTCCGTTTAACACTGAGCTAAAATATGATGGGTACCAATAGAGGTAAGTTAACTGAATTGTTGTTATTTCTTATTATGAGTCTTAATCTGTTGTTATTATGAGCAACAACAACTGATAGGACAACAATGCCGAGGTTAAAATGTGATGACAAAGTAATTTTCAGTATATTCCTGCGAAATACTTTAAAAGACTGAGAGCAATGCGAGTATATCGGTTCTGCATCAACACTTGTCCAAAGGTCTTCACCGACGCGAGCGATGTGCAACCCTACAATATCCCCTAGATTTTTTTTTTTTTTATTTACCAATAGAAAGAATGATGTCGGGGATGCGGACGAGGATACTGTTGAGCCAATCAGAGCCATGGTGTCAATTTGTATTTTCTGGACTGTATTTCTTGTTCATTTCTTTAGTGACGTGTCCAAGATAATTATAAAAATTTCCATATTCTAAAGGCTATAAAATTAATATGTAAGCACCGTTCACAATTTTATTATTCAATGTGAAATCCAAGTTTAGAAATAAGGGGCCATTAAGAACTGTCTTCTGAATTTTAGATTAAAATGGAACAGTAAAACGGAAGAGTAATTTTACCTGTCTTATAATATAGTTTCTCTTCAGACAATACCTCAAAATTGTGTGACACAGGCGTGGAACTGCTCAGTCCGAGAGCCCTGGTACGGCACATGTATTATTCTTGTGCGATCCTTGTACTCTGATCGGTATCAGTAGCCACCCTTTACAATCTTAATATCTCTTGTCTTTAGGCCTTCCAGCATCATCTCGCGTTTACGCTACCGCTTAAGAAATTATTATTATAATCACTATTCCAGCAACCATTTTCATTATTTATGTTTGGATGGAGGAACTGTGGAAAACCTAGATTTCCTTTGAACGTTTCGGAACTTTGTTTCGGAGATATGACACTTTTTTTAACTAATAAACAGTTATCTTTTTTCTGGAATTTTCAGAGTATTAAATAATTTTCAGTCTTCTTTCCTCTAATCCGCTACCTCTCCAATCAGGCCATAACCTCTTCCTGTGCAAACTATCTCTATTTCAGGGTACATTTTGGATCTTCACAAGCGTTTCTTCTTCTGTTTTACCATTTATCTGATTGATGAGGAGACGGCAACTCAAGGGCAAATCAGAGTAGCCACTCCATAATAATAATAATAAAATCATTTAGTTAACCTTAGTTCTAACTCATTCTAGGCCTGATGGAATTATTATTCCATAATTATGAACATTCAGGCGCTCTCGGTGAATTAGGAACAACCAATAATTACAATAAATTGTATAAGTAAATAAAATGCAATTAAATTTATACAATTTACAAAATTGGTATTGATGAACGGTAACCTTCACATATACAGTATATATATATATATATATATATA